>NW_024081270.1:132162-173171 GCF_003009895.1 Hyaena hyaena | reverse complement strand
CCCCCGTCCCCCCGTCCTCCCCGCCTCCGCGTCCCCACAGCACTGCTTCAGGCGGTGTCCTGCCTCCTGCAGCTCAGCTTCCCATCAGGTTTCTGAAAACCCGTGCGCGGCACAACGGAGAAACCGGGGTTTAATTAATTTTCACTTTAAATACGTTGATCTTTCTTGTAAACGTAACTTCAAAAAGAAATAAAACAGGGGCACCTGGTGGCTCAGCTGTTTAAGTGTCAGACTTCGGCTCAGGTCAGGATCTCACGGTTCGTGGGTTCGGGCCCCGCGTGGGCTCTGTGCTGACAGCTCAGATCCTGGAGCTGGTTCAGGTTCGGTGTCTCCGTCTCTCTCTCTCTCTCTCTCTCTCTCTCTCTCTCTCAAGAATAAACATTAAAAAAATAAAATTAAAATCAATTTAAAAATACAAAGTTCCCGCATAATATTAGGAAGGAATATGAGAATTAACTTTCCAATAATCCTGGCCGTCAGCGAATGGAATGCTTATAACGCACCGCGCGGACTCCTGGGCCCCGACGCGCCTGGGAAAGCGGACGCTGGCCCGACGTGCTGCCGGACGGAGAGCCAGTCGTGTTGGACTGAGTCAACCACTGTGGGGCCTCGCATCTTCGTTATTCATTTTACATCCTAGGAGCCGTTATCAGATTCGGAAATGGGTGAAAAAGAGAGAGTACTGAGTGTTCTCCGGAGGTCGTCCTGAGTGCGGTCTTACGGATTCTCCAGGAAGATTCGGTTCTGTGTCGGGCTCTGTCTCTGACTGACCAGGCTGCTTATAGCTCAGCGGGGATAAACCCTCACTTAGGAACTCTAGTAACCGTGCAAGTGCTCCCTGTTCACAGTGACACAATCTTTTTTTGTTAAACAAGTACTTTAAAAAAAAATTTCAATATTTATTTTTGAGAGAGAGAGGGAAGGAAGGAGGGGAGGGAGAGAGAGAGAGAGGGAGAGAGAGAGGGAGCGCAGCCTCTGTGCACACGTGCACTCACACATGCCTGAGCCGGGAGGGGAGGAAAGAGGCGCAGACACAGAATCTGAAGCAGGCTCTGGACCCTGAGCTGTCAGCACACAGCCCGAGTCGGGGCTCTACCTCTGAACTGGGAGATCATGACCTGAGCTGAAGTCGGACACTTCACCGACTGAGCCCCCAGGCGCCCCAGTAACACAAACAATCCTGTCCGTAGGAATGCAGAGGCATATTTTACCAGAGATAAAATGCTCAAATGCAACATTTGTATTTTATTGACCCGTAGGATAGTAACCAGTTTTGCATTCATTAGCACAATCACAGCAGCACTGATAGCATGTATATACATTCTCCAAAATCTCCAAATTCTTTGACACATCTTCATTTTATGTTTGTTTGAGAGTCATGGTTTTTACCCTGATTTTAGGAAATCACAGTTTAGCAATATTGGCGGTTGCACTGAGAAGTGTGAGGACGCTGTCCTGAGTACTTAGCCTTGGGTGCTGAACTGGCCATGCCCGGTTCTGGCTTCCAGAGAGTTCCAAGTGACAATAGAGATTTTTACTCTCTTATTCTCTGTTTTTTCTTTCTCTCTCCTGGTTTTGCGGTTTGTTTTTCTTTCTGACTTTCCCAAAGTCAAGAATTTATTTTCAAATTTTGGTTGCACCGATGACTGGGAATTTGAGTTTATAGCATAACCACGTGGTTAACGAGGCGGTAGAGACGGATTGTCTGTTGTATGAGAAACAACAAAGCATCTGGGTGATGAGGATATTTTGTCTGTCTCTTGATCAGTTTGTGAGCTCAAATCAGATCAGAGTGTTGTGGTCACATGGAAGGAGAATGGCCTGAGATGTAAACAAGTTTTTATATCTGTGTTTATTCTTGGCTCCTGGCTGAAGTGTGAGGTGGATGTGCTTCTGATCCATGTGTGTTTGTGTCTGAACTAAAAGTGGCTCCTCCTTCAGTTGTGAGAGTGGGAAATTCTTTAGAGCTTTTGGAAAGGTGTTAACACTGGAGGGCACTGAGGAGTTGGATCATAATGTCTTTTAAGCTACAGAAGCTCTGTTTGGATGATTTTTGTTTTTTGCAGTGGTAAATACACCCTTATGTGACTGTCATATTCTGTAATCCACAGAAGTGAAGTTTTCATTTGGTAAGTGTACTAATTAAAAAAAACAAACAAACTTCACTGTTAAGTATAATACAAGTATCCATTTTACGTAATTTTTAAATAAGAAATGCGTTTGGTTTCTCATGAAAATACTAATTTGTACCTGCTCAGGGAAGCTCTCCCTGCTTCCCAGATTTAAGATTACAGACTACGCCCCAAGCCCACAGTCATAATCCGCTGACGCTGCCCTTCAGTTATTTGTCCCATAGAATTCATCACCATCCAGCTACTCACAGTTTGACCACTCGTTACATCTACCCATCTTCCTCGGGTCCCAGGAAGCTCCCTAAGGGCGGTGGCTCTTGTTTTGTTTGTGGAAATAATCCCGCATCACCAGAGATACTCAACAACGTTGTTGAGGGGACTAAGGTGGAGGTGAGGCTGGACGGCAGCAGAGACGAGATGTCACTAACAGGATGTAGGTGCCATGGCCAGCTCCTGAAAGGTACCCTCTGTCCCTCCACTCCCCGCGGGACCCTACATCAGGCAGAGCAGCAGACCCGAGAAGTCGCGGAGCCTGGGGCGGGATTTCTGAGATGATGCTCAGGGGGCCCTGCGCTGGCAAGGATGGGACACCAGAGCGGCTGAGTCCAGACTCCTCATGGAGCATCTGTGCTGTGGCACCTCAACTCCTTCCCAGGTTCTAACCCAGCAAGGAGACTGAAACCCAGACGGGGGCCTTCACCCTTCCCCTAGCCAGGGAAGCTGACCTTCCCATGGAAATGTGAGCTCACAGAGGACCTGAGTGACACCTCAGAGAACAAGGTGTCCAAGAACAGTTCACACACTGAAAACCCGTATTGGAACCCACAGGGAGCGTTTACACCACTGTGATCATGTACCAAGTCAGAGGTGGCTTGTTTGGACAGTTTCTTTGAAATGTATATTTTCTGAAATGGACACAGGGAAACCAGAAAATTTGAATAGACTTAGATATATTAAAGAAATTGAATTTGTAATTAAAACCTTCCCACAAAGAAAACTCCAGGCCTAGGCCCTTCACCAGTAAATTCTAGTAAACATTTAAGGAAAAAATAACACCAGCCACAAACTGTTTCATGTAACAGTGGAGAAGATATGCTTCCTAACTGATTTCGTAAGACCATCATAAACCAAGTATGAAAACCAAACAAACACAAGAGAAGGAAATCTCAGGCTGACATTCTTCATGTGAGGATTTTAAAGAAAATGTCAGCAAAACCGATCCTGCGATATATAAAGAGGATAACACATCACGACTAACGAGGGGCTTGTTCCAGAACTAGTGCAAGGTCAGTTGAAGGTTTGAAAAATCATCTAATTTAAAATAAGGAACCAAATGAAAGAAACCTATTTATCCATTTCAGTATGCAGACAGTTGTTCAACAAAATTCAGCACCTGATGACAGTGGACAGGTCCCCGGCCCGCTCTCAATAGGCGAAACTTCCATTCATTCCTATGCACATGACCTACGTGGGTTTCAAGCTTTGGAGCCAAATTTGAGCTGGCTGAAACTTATGCAGACATTTCTGTGACTAACTTGTGATTAACAAAGAAAGAGAAAGAGGGAGAGAGATGAAGAGACTGAGAGAGCTTGATAAAGCAGCTGCACTTCTGAAAGGTCTACGTCCTATCATCAAATTCTAACCACTAGAGTACTAATGTTATGAAAACAAGAGAACTGAACTCCAAGTTCCTTTGGAGGAAGGAAAACCCAGGCCTTCTTTTCTCCTTCCTACCCTCCTGCCACCTTTACCTAATAGGGTTCCCGTAGCATGTGTGGGCCATGCCACCCACTCGGCAGTTGGCGCGGATTTTCCTCTCTCTGTGTGATCACGCCCATTTCTAGTCTCACCTGTGGGGCCATGAAGTCACACCTGTCGGGGTTACTGTGAGGCTCAAAGCAGATTAGGTATGCAATGATGCTTCAAACACTATAGTGCTGAATGTATTTCCGGGACCAGCCAAGGGGTTTGAATCTGAGATTCGCCCTGAGTGAATGGTGAATGCCACGCTGGCCTGCCAACGAGCCAGACTGGCTCTTTCCATACAAGCTCCACTGGCTGGCTGGACCGACATTCCAGGGAAAAATGTAGACTCGAACACTGATTCTGGGAAATGTTGCAAAGACACAGAGACTGTGGTTTTCAGACAAAGACAGGAGAATGTGGTAGAGATTGCCTGTCTCTTCTATGAGGCTTGGTGAGATTACACAGGTGTTTTCACTCTAATAACAAAATGGATTTTTAAAAACATCTTGGAAGTTCTTTTACCCTATTCAGTTAAGGTTCTTAGGTGACCAACAGCTTTCTTCTAGGAGAGCAATCCTTAAGATTTTGTGTTTTCTTTTGTGATTTGCGCTTGGATTTTTGTACCCAGAAACATAAAAAGCAAGAAAAAAGAAAACCCAAGCCTCTGGTTGAGAATTAAACCATGTACTTGAAGAAGGGAGGGAGCATGGCTTAGTGGACTGGGCACTGGATGTGATTTAAAAACACTGGAGATTATTTTTACCTGCCTTCCTGTTCGTGTAGAATGCATTTCTGCCCCAAGTTCCATGGTGGTCTGTCGGGGCTCCCTCCTCCTCCTTGAACTCAGGCGTCTACATGTACCCATAGGGCCTTGACCCTTGCACGAGCAGTGGGCGGACAAACCTAACTCACGATTGCAGCCCGCGGTCCGTCTCCTGATGTTCCGCATTTCCCACTGCTCTCCCGCTCGCATAGCCCCAAGCCTGGACTCATTCTCTACTCTCCTCCTTTCCTTATCCCAGCACACCCCGTGGGAGCTAATCCTGTCGGCTCTTCCTGGACAACGTCCCTCCATCTGACCAACCTTAGCGCCTTCGCTGCTGCTTCATTGGTCGGCGCCGTCACCATCTCTACCCTGTGAGAAAGTCACCGTCTGGTGTCCCTGCCTCCCCCTGCTCTCACAGATGTTTGTCACCCAGCAGCCAGAGTGATTCTCTGAAACATAACGAGGGTCTCCTGTTGCACCTGCTCAGAACATTCTCGTGTAGTTGGTGCAAAGCTGCTCGTCCTTAGTGGCTGGCAAGGCTCTCGTAATTTGGGGATCCCTCCTTTGTGATGTCAGTGTGTCTCCTGGTCTCTCCCTCCCTGCCTCCAGGCACCCTGACCTTCCTGCTGTGCCTCACACTTGCCCAGCCCCTTCCTGCCTCAAGGCCTCACATGTTCTGCTTCCTCAGCCTAAACTGAAGGGCCCCCATGGCTCTGCCCTCCCTTACTCACATCTCTGAATCAATGTCTCCACTTCAGTAAGTCCTTTCCCCAAACATGCCTTTGTACAATGATACTCCAGCATGCTTTAGCCGCTCCCCTGCTTTATCTATTGTCGTCAAAGCGTGTTCAGCGTCTTTCACTACATGTACATCTGCTCATTTGAATATGGAATGTCTCTCCCATCAGCACGTATGTTCCTCGTGTGTAAGAGCTTCACTGGAAAGCAGCTGAGCCTAGGTCAGTGTCAACGTCAGGTCCGTGCTTCACAAATATTTTGAACCCTGAGGGTGGCGAAGGCGGGGTAGCTGGGCCCTTCAAATGGGCTGGCGTGATTATTTAGGAGGATGACACAATAGTTCATGGAAGAGATGAAATTTTTCAAAAGAAACTGCCAATAAAATTACCAACTTCCAGAAACTGCCAGTGCATCATGGTTGTATGTCTGGAGTTTGGAGAAGGGGCGCCTTGCAAGTGCTGGGCACCCGGGATTCCCGAGGACGGGACCCCAGCAGGACTTTCACTGTTCCATCCTCTGCAGAGGCGGCTGTAAACACACTTACTGCCCAACCTGTAAAGCTCGCATTATTTTTTATTGTGTCACAGGCTGGGGTTTTCTGGCCACTCACACAGATATGCTTTTTTCCTTTTCCTCCCACCGCAGATGATCTAAAGTGGGTTTACTTGGCTCATTTCCCAATTGGTCTTTGCAAATGTTTTCTCACTGAGTCCATCTGTCCTTGTCTCTCCTGGTGTCTCCTCCCACTCTCATCGGGACAACATGCTGCATTGGCAACAAAAGTTTAATTTCGTCCCCCACCATTTAAAATGATACACTGAATTAAAGGAAAGCATGATGGATTAAGATTAATGGATGAGAGAGTCAGGATGTGTGCACTACAAGAACTCTCTTCCGCAACCCTGAGTCATTCACTAACGTCCTGCTATAATGTATTTACCAGCAGATCCCAGTTCTGCTCTTACTTGAATTACAGGAGTCTAGGTGGTGGGAGGAGGGCAGGGATTGGGGCGTTTTGGGTACCCCAGGATGTGCTTTAGTCTGGTCACATTGACCACCACTTGGGGTGGTGGCACCAAGGACATCACCGCAGAGGGCATGATCAGAGAGTGCTACTTCTCCCTTCTACTCACGCCCACAGGGGGCAAATACAGGAAACCTTTGGCTTCGAATTTCCTATCCTCCATATGGGAGTTGAAAACTCCAACCCGCTGACCAGCTTTACGCATTTCTTCTCAAATGGCACTTCACGGGGTAGTTTTAGCTATGAGTATTCACAAAAGCCCAGCAATATCATAGAAGGAAATGACTAAAAATAGGAAAAAGAAGAGCACATCTGGATAATACATACACAAAGGCACTCGAAGGTGCTGTGATAATGTAAAGATACATCAAACAGAGCCCCAATTAAAGAAACTGCATAGTTTGGAGTCTATGTAAAAGAGAGGTCTGAGGTGTTTCCGAATGGCCATTTGAAAAAGAACAGAAGACCCAACGGACAGGCTGGGTCTCCGCTTCTCTCCAGGCTACATGGAGGCTAGTTTGGTCCTCACCACGGGAAAGTCCATGTAGGGCTGGTAGGGAAGCGCCCCACCTGGTGAATCCATGTGTCCTTCAGCAGCCCTTCTGGTGCTTTCCAAAGGCTTCTGGGCCTCCCGTCAAGCAGGGCTCACTGCGGTTAACAGGACAATGCACACAGATCATCGGAAAGAAAACTGTCCTGCTTACTCCTTCCTTTCCCAGACGAGCAGTCGAACCTCACCGTGCTCAAAAGTGTTATTTCATAAAAAGGTTTTTGTGCTACGTCACTCGAGCCATGCGACGAATACATGTTATAAATTATTTCTGCACAAAGTCTTGTTTCAGGTGAGCGTATAAATAGTCCCATTGAGTTTTGACACAGTTACTATTTCATGTGCTTTAGAGAGACTGTCTTTCCAAAATACGTACAACTATATCTGGGGGCCAGAAGTTTGCTTACTCAACAAAGGAATAATAATTTGTAAGATTTATTTTGGGGGATTGGGGTTAACAACATTCAGCATATTGTTTATTGGTTTAATTTGCAGTTTGGAAAAGAAAAATCTCAGGTCACAGGTCATCAATCCTCGTGGTGCCATATTGCTGTCATGTCTTCAGCGATCACAGGGGATGCAGACACATTCTCTGAAATGTCTCATAACAAAATTACTTCTAATTGCTTCAAAACAACAATAGCAGAGGGCACTAGGGACTGTCTAAGAGCTTTGTGTATTGTGACTTGTATATTTAAGCCTCTAAATATCCCTCGGAGGTAAGGAAGAAACCAGGACGGAGATTAAGGAACTGAGCATCACGCAGCTAAAAAATAACAGAGCTGGGGTTTGAAGCCTGTCAGACCTCAAAGCACATGCTGTTTTGCTTCCAGTAACATTCATTTAGTGAAGTGTCTACAATGCACATGCCCCTGGGCTAGCACCGGGCGCCCGGAGGCATCTGGCTGGTTGCACTTGACTCCAGATGTCTTCAGGCTAGAGCTTCGTGTCCCAGCAGGCCAGATGGCTCAGCCCGCAGAGATCATCACACCACCTTGATCTCCTGGCTTATTATTAAGATGGCAGATTTACTGAGATGTAATTCACACACTGTACAATTTATCCACTTAAAATGTACAATCCAGTGGCTTTTGGTGTATTCACAGAGCTGTGCAGCCCTCACTATCATCACTTGTAGAACATTTCCATCGCCCCTTAGCCGTCACCGTCCATTGCCCCTTCCCCAATGCCTGGTAAGTGCACATCGGTTTTCTGTCTCTGGATTTTCTTAATCAAACATTTCATATAAACAGAACAAAGAATATGTGGCCTCTTGGGTCTGGTCTCTTAGTGCACTATTTTCAAGCTCCGTCCATGCTGTCGCACGTGTTAGCTTTTTCTTTTTTTAACTGCTGAATAATATTCCATGGTATGGATTTACCACATTAAAAAGATTCATTCATCATTTTATGGGCACTTTGACACTTTTTGGCCATTCTGAAAAACGCTGCCAGGAACGTCTGTGTGCACGTTGTGTGTGGATCTGTCTTCCTGACTGACAGGCAGACACCGGGGAGTGGGATCGCTCAGTTACGCGGAAACCAGTTTTAGCCTCTCCAGGACCCACCAGACCATTTTTCCTCATTGCTTATTCTATTAAGCAGTCCTCCTCAGATAGCTGCGTCTGCAAAAGTGACTTTTCTTCTGGAGTTTGTCATCAACCATCAAAGATTCAACATCTGGTTGGCTATAAATAGTCACTTTCAGTAACAGAAGCCAAGGGGAGGGTTGAGAGTCACCTCCAATGAAGTCCCTGTCCCTTCTTCTTTTTTTTTCTTTTTATCTATTTATTTTGAGAGAGAGCATGTGTAGAGGAGGGGCAGATAGGGAGAGAGAGAATCCCAACAAGGCTGCATGCTGTCAGCTTGAGATAATATCAAGAGTCAGATATTCAACCAACTGAGCCACCCAGGCACTTAGCCCCATCGCTTCTCAACACTAGGAAGGTATTTGGTAAAGGACACAACAGTAACAGCTGACATCCTGGGCAGCCTGGGAAGTCTACTAAATATATTTATCATCTAATGTTAGGATCACTTCATCTTTTGACTCCTTACATTCTAGAAGGTCAGATTAAAAAAAAAATCACAAGAATGACAAACAGCTGTGTTTTATCTATACTGGTGAGTAGGTAAGAAAGAGAAAAGGTTTAGCTTGAAGAAAAACTAAACATACGAACTCCCTTACATGGGAAACTACTCCGAAAAGACTCACGTGGGTGGTTAGAGGCAGTGTCACGGTAGATGTTTTATTGTCAGGAGGCAGGAAACGGACAGAATATCTGTCATTTCTCCTGTGTCTGCATACATACTATCTCCAGTTTTGGGTTTTCTCTAGGTTCATGGAGTCTGTTGCCAAATAACATGTGATGGAAGCTAGTAGATATTGACTGAGAAGAGAAATGAGGAACAGTTCTTACACAGCATTTTTATTGGCTGGTGTTAAAAGTTTTCCTGTTGCAAAGTGTCCATCTCCTGCCTAGTCTGAAAATGCATTTGAGTGAGTTTGCCCACCACAACCTGCTTCAAAGACAGTGAGCACAGAGCTAAATACAAAAAAAAGAGAAATAAAATTTTTATGGTATTTTGTTTGTGATATGTTCAAAGTACAGATGGACACCTTTATACTCGTCACAACAAATATAAAGGCTACGGAAGCCACTACTGTAAAGAATAATTAAAATTTGCATGGCGATGATATGTCCTTTTTAAAGAATGACAATACATGTCAGGGAACCCACAAACAGACTTCTCAGAAATAAAAACCCAAATTTATCAATTTGCCTCAGTATATTAGGTAAGAAATAAAACCAGTGGGTGTCTCACAGAAGAGAGTATTGTGTTGATTCTGATTTTATGTGAAGTTGACCATCTGTAGAAATTTCCCATTTAGATTAAAATTAAGAATTCATAACCATGAAGAAATTTAGAAGCATAATTATTTTTGATGAACTTGAAACTGCCTTTAGGATTGAAGGCCACGGGAAGGATCCCTATCCTACATTCTGCGTTAGTCCTTACGGACAAGGGACCAGCTGCTTGCGCTCGCGTTCATTCCTTAGAAAACACGAGACCTTCCTGTCTAGCAGCCAATCCAGGAGCTAGATTTCAGCACACTGACCACATCTTCCTTCTCGGTATCGTACTTGTATGCTTTTGGTCCTGAAAAGAAGTAAATGTAGCCTAAAAGAGACAAAGTTGAAAATGTGGTTACTGAAGATGACTTGAAGATCCATAAATGGAAGACTTGAGGGGAACTGGGGGTTTGTCAGGTGGAGCACAGGGTCTCTGACTTGTCAGTCATCTGTCACCTTCTGCTGGGGGATGCCCTCCCAGAAATCCCCTCCCCAGTCTCTCCTTAGTGAACCACTGGCCATTCTGTAAAACTCAGCTGAAGTCCCACCGTGAAATCTCCAGTTGTGGATGCTGGATCTCATCTTTTCTTCCTCAGATCGCCTGTTGCTGTTGTGAAGACGGCCACACAACTCTATGAAATTATAGACTGTCTTGTTTTCTAGGAATCTTATCTATCTTGGATGGAGGGCCATTTCTGAGAGTAAATTAGCTATTCCACAAGAGCAGAGAACGTATCTGGAAGGGTCTTGAATTTCTGAATGGAATCCAGCTCTGTGCTATATACTCCGGAAGAGTGTGTAAACTGGTCCACAAGATTCAATCACTCTTATTCCACCCGGTTCTGTTGAATTCAACTTTTCCCGGCTACATGATAAATTTCAGGAGTTGGGTGATGGGGTGGGGAAAGGCCCTGGGCCGGGGAGGGGTTGAGAATATGTACACTTTCATGATGAAGAAGGCAGTTTTGACTCATGGGCTTCAAAATGTATTTTTAAAACTTTCTATTTGCAAAAAGAGAACCTTGATGCAGACATTTTATACCCCTTCCAGTAATCTGGTTAGCTAAATTTATAAGGGACTCAGGTCCAAAAATAAGAACCAAGGATTCCCATTTGGAAACCTGTTTTCTGTCATTTGAAAGCAAAGCCCAGATTGCTTGTTACAGTTTCTACTAAGAAAGTTTTTGGTGGAAACACTCACCGTTTAATTCCACAGCAGCATCTATTTGGCCATTAACTCCTGAAAATTCCTCTTCAGTATTCTTTGGATAGTCTTTTTCCATTTTTCTTTTTCGTTCGTCATAGCTGGAAGAAGTGTTATTTCATAAGTGATGTTAATAAGAGATTTTCACCGACTGACGGTGACATGGTGTTACTCCGGCATATGTAGTCAGGGCTGTTGTGAACTTTAAGTGCACGTCTCTCTCTCTACATCTCTGTGTCACACACACACACACACACACACACACACACACACACACACACACATGCTGTATCATTACTCTTCCACGTTCCTGAGATTCTAGGACCACTAATTTCGGAATCATTTGCTCTAAACAGCCTAAACAGATATATTCTTAGAATTATTATTGGAATTATTAATTAATGATTCTTAGAATTATTCTATATGTTATAGCAACATGTTCCTATAATTTAAAAAAAAGACATGCTGGCTTTTGAAGGGAACTCCACACATATTTTTGGTGCTTTATTTACTGTTTCAATTATCTCCCACCCCCTCCATACATGACTCTGTGGGCTTAGATTCTCATTCAAGAATCAATTGAAAGCCCTTCGGGGGGGGGGGGCTTTTTATTCATGGGCTTCTTGCTTTGCAGCCATGGAGGAAAGATTGAACCAACAATGCAGAACAAATAAACACATATGCAAACAGTCAACAGATAAGGATCAGAAGCAAGAAATTTCCAGATAACTGAGCCTCTGCTTTTAAATCAGTTGAATTGAATTAAATAGCTTTTGTTTCCTGGAAAGATTATATGACTGAATTGTAGATTAAGTTTCTTTTTCTGGATCAGCAACCACCACGCAGTGATCACTCAGAACACTGTTGAATACATCTCTTTGTGATCTGCGTTGCCTCTTGTGAAACACACTGTGACTCCTATGAATCAGCATGACTCGTATGGTTCAGCATGTAGGCAGTTAGGCAGACTTGGTCTCAAGTGTGAGAAAGTTCCTTCTTCATCGGTTCGGAGTCCCCCAAGGGCACATTCCCAGGGTGGACACGACCCCCCACCCTGCCCTGAGAGGTCAGCCAGTTTCTGCTGGTGCTTGGAGTGTGGGGCAGTTTCCTGCTGCCACAGATGACAGTCACCTCCCGAATGTGCCTGGCAGGTGGCTCTGAGTGCAGGCTGGGGACAGAGCTGTTTGGACACTGGGTGGGACTGCACACTGGGAAAGAAGTAGTCGGGCCACAGTGACAACTGGGTTGAGCTGCCTGGTTGACTATTGTAGACAGGAGTAGATGCTGAGTGTCCCAAACTCCTTTTTCAGGAGGGCCATTAGAAACTTCCCGTGGGCCAGGGATTGAGCTCTACCAATCACTGCAGCACAGATAAAAGTGGGAAGCATTTACTGTGTTTCCACAGCATTTACTGTGTCACCAGGGCATGGATACCATGTGCAGGGATGGGGCGGCTATTGGGAGTGACTGCAACATCTCAGGAGAGCAGTCAGGGCAAAGCTGGAGGAAAACAGGAATGGCCGAGGCACACCGGCTCCTACATTTCTTTTGTTCACTCTTCCAGGCTCTGAAATCTGTAGTCCTTTATTAAAAATCATTTGCATGTTAATCTTTGTTCACTAGGCTCTGTCTTCTCGCTTCCCTGACACAGTTGTATGGAGGAACGGAAGGTTTGAAGAAGAGAGCTCTAAAGCTTAGAATATTTGGGGAGTGGGTGCAGAGGGAAAGATGAGGGGTGGGTCTGAAGATGGAGAGGGAGGCGGGAGGAGGGCCCTGCACCTGCCTTCCATCGAACTCTCTGTCAGCCCCGTGCTCAGGGAAAATGCTGGAAGGGCTTTCGTGTACATACTCTCTTCTGTCTGCTCTGAATAGAGGCCTCGAAGCTGCACTTTCTAACTAGGCTGTGCCTCAGGTTTGTGCACGTTAAACAAACATTTAGGAGAGACTTTGAAAACATAATCACCATTTATATTGTTTTATGGCAAAACGTGTTCTCTGTTCAAACAAGTGACTGATGAAAGAATGCCTACAGGGAAACCGCTTACAAGTGGGGTCTGCTTGTTAAAGACATGGAATGCTTGTTAATACAGTGGGTGTGTGTTATATTACAGTGGATGGGTGTTATATTACAGTGGGTGGGTGTTGTATTACAGTGAGTTGGTGTTGTATTACAGTAGATGGGTGTTATATTATAATTGGTGGGTGTTATATTATAGTGGATGGTTATTATATTACAGTGGATGGGTGTTATACTACAGTGAATGAATATTATATTACAGTGGATGGGTGTTATATTACAGTGGATAAATATTATATTACAGTGGATGGATGTTATTATAGTGGAGGGATATTACATTAGAGTGGATGAATATTATATTACCGTGGAGGGATATTACATTACAGTGGATGATTATTATATTACAGTGGATGGGTGTTATATTACCGTGGAGGGATATTACATTACAGTGGATGAATATTATATTACAGTGGAGGGATATTATATTACACTGGATGGGGAGGGCTGGGGAAAGGACAGAGAAAATACCTGTTATTCTTGAGAACAGAAGAACAGTTTGAATGCAGGAATATATTTTAAAGAGAGAATAGTGATTATCAATCCAACAGGAAGATATGGAAAAAAGATCTTTCTCTCTTTATCTGTCTGCTTAGTTCACAAAGGGGGCTGGTAATACCTAAGATCTTATACATACACTATTCAGAGGATAAGGGAGGTAGTAATATACATGAAAAATGTTTCAGGAGAGATTTTAGAGACGCAATGTCTAGCTGAGAAGTTTAATTCTCAATTGCATTTATAAAAACCAAGGAAAAATCCTTGGGAAAGGTGTTAAACCATGGTTTCCCTCTCCACCCTGTGCACCATTGGTATACTTAGCCCCTGCCCTGCTGGTCTCCTCTCTGCCTTTTGCTTCTTATCCTATGACCTCTTATCCTTTAATTGCTTTCCAAAGAGTATTACTCTTGACAAAATCTATTTCAAAGTATCAGTCTGAAACACAAATCACCATTTTGGGGTTAGCTGATGACATATAAATATTTCATTTGGATCTTTTTGATAGACATTATATAGGTGGGACATAGAGAACTGCCATAGAGTTGCCTACTTTTCATAGTACCAAGAAGGAACATTACCATCAAACCACTGAAAAGAATTACCACTTATTTTCATGATCATTGCATAAAGAAAAGAGACTTGAACACCAAAAAGGCAGGAAGGACATAATCTCAGCATAAAAAATGGTTCTTGTCAACAATGTGTCTTTATACTGACCCGGACTATACCCCCTACATTTATAATATGGTTCTATTCCTATTTTGCTGGGGGTTGGTGGGAAGTCTGTGATCATCTGGCCCTCTGTTTATGGACAGATATTTGAGGATTTCTGTTATAGAGCAAAGAGCATACTGTGTGCAATCAGATGGCTCTGGGTGTGAGCTGATCTGTTACCTCCCGGCTCTGTGACCAGGGGAAAGCATTTGGAGCTCTGGTTTCCTTATTTGGAAAACAGTGGTCATGAGGATGAGAGATAATTTACACACACACACACACACACACACAAACACACACACACACACACGTGCCTGGCATAGGTAGATACCAAGAACCATTTATTGACCGGCTAGTATGGCATTGAGTAAACTTGGTGACTTGACCTGGGCCCTTAAGTCATCAAGGAGTTTAATCTTTACCTAATCTTCAAGCACATTTCATCCGGATAAGATTTTGTAGTAGAGGCAAAGGTGAGAAGAGGTGGAGAAAGGAGGACTACAGAGTGTGGAGGTAGTCCAGAGAAGGCAGCGGAGACGGGGTTAGGATTAAGAAGGTCTACTGTTATGTTTCAGATTCTACTGAGGATAAAAGAAAAGGAAGTTCTAAGACAGGATGAGGGTCACAGGTGTGGGTATTTTGACTGACGGTAAATGCATGGGGAAAAGAATGAAGAATGACTGTGTGCGGTGGATGGCAAGGACCTCTGGGTTTGAAGTCAGAGGGCATGAAATACAGCCTCAGATAGACCACTTTTTAGCGAGATGACCTGGAATTAATGATGTAGGCTTTCTGAGATGCAATGTTTTTAACTGTTAAGTGGAGATAGGAGCATGTAATTCTCAAGGTTGTTGAGAAGCAGAGGGCAGAATGAAAGAATATGAGGAAATACTCATCATGATTCCTAACATGTAATAAGCCATCAAAAAAACCAACTGTGTGGCTCAGTTGGTTAAGCATCCAACTTCAGCTTGTGTCACAATCTCATGGTCTGTGAGTTCGAGCCCAACATCAGGCTCTGTGCTGACAGCTCAGAGCCTGGAGCCTGCTTCCGATTCTGTGTCTTCCTCTCTCTCTGCTTCTCTCCTGCTTACACACACACACACACACACAAACACTCTCTCTCTCTCTCTCTCTCTCAAAAATAAATAGACATTAAAAATATTAGCTGAATGAGAATGTTAAGGGAAGAAATGCAGTTTTATTGTGCATCTATCATATACTGCATACCTGCTAAAATCACTATACACATTTTCTTATCTTGTTTATAAAACCTAAATACCAACTAAAAATGATTGACTAGTAACCATATTGATTTCCTCTATGGGCCTTTGTTTCATCATTTAATATCGGTTAATGGGAATAGATATTAAAGAAATCATGACTGGCAGTTAAACTTTACCAGCAGTATCGCAGTGCCATAATGGGAGGTGTTTTTTTTCAGATACGTTATCTTACTCTCCACCTTGGGGGACTATTCCGGTAAAGTGCCTGCATGTGGTTTAATTTAATGCTTTGAATTTAGATTGGTTAGGAACTCTGATGTGTCGATTATGATGTTTTCTAGCATATGTGAGTAGCAAGAACTGACCTCATCCTGCCTCCTTTGAAGCACTGAATGGGAGCTCTGTCTGCTTAAGGAAACTGTGAGAAAGGAAGGCAAAAGGGGGAATTTAATGATAAGGTATCTAAGCTCCATGTTTTCAGGAAGTTTCTTCAAGGGGACCTTTCTAGTGAGATGGAAACCTGGAATTTGAAGTTCATAATCCGCTTCTAGCTAGGAATTGATGGCTTTTGGGGAGGAAGGGGTCTTGCATAGAGTGTAGACCACTCTCTGCACTCAAAGAGGAGAATGGTCAGGAATGTGGAGAAGGGAGGAGACCACCCCACATCGGGTTAGGAAACCTGCCATTGAGGGAAAGGACCATGGGAAAATTTTGGAACAAAGATACTGTAACAATGTGGAAAAATATTGACGGCCTCCATTACCACCTGATTGTATGATGACATGCAAATTTGTATTGACAGCCTGAATTCTCTGACTTCAAGACCTGCATAGAGAATGGTCTTCTGGACATTTCCATTCTTGGGTTTCACCAACATGCCTACTCAACATGTACAAAATGGAGCTCCTGTTTATAACTTTATTTCAGCTTTACTTAATTGTATCCTTTTCCCCATTGAATGGCCTAAGGATCTTTGCCAGAAATCAGCTGACCATAGATATATGGGTTTATTTCTGGACTGTAAATTTTATTCCATTGATCTTTATGCCTATCTTCATGTTCCTATCACACTGTCTTGACTCCTGTTGCTTTGTAGCTAAGTTTTGAAGTTAGGAAGTCTGAGTTCTCCAACTTTGTTCTTCTTTTTCAAGATATTTTGGTTTTCCTGGGTCCTGTGAGTTTCCATATGAATTTTAAGATCAGCTTGTCCATTTCTACAAAGAAACTAGTAGTATTCTGATAGGGATCGTGTTGAGTCCTGTAGATCAATTTGGGTAGTATTGTCATTTAAAAAATATTAAGGCTTCCAATCCATGAACATGAGATACCTTTCCATTTAGACCTCTTGTTTACTTTCTTTCAACAGTGTTTTGTATTTTTCAGGCTATAAGTTTTACAGTTCTTCTATTAAACTGCTTTCTAAATATTATTTTTCTTTTTGGTACTATTTAAATGGAATTGTTTTCTTGCCTTCATTTTTGGATTATTCATTGAAGGGTAGAGAAATACAATTGATTTTTACAAAAATGAACTCACATTCTGCAAATTTGCTGTATTTACTTATTAGTTCTACCAGTTTTTTTTTTTTTTTGAGAATTCCTTAGGCTTTTCTATTAAAAAGTTCATGAGATATAGTTTTACTTTTATTCCAGCCAGAGTGTCTTTATTTTATTCATTCTTGCTTAATTGCCCTGCCTAGAGCCTCCATTACAATGTTGAATAGGAGTAGTGATAGTGAAAATTTTTGTCTTGTTTCTCATCTTAGGGGGAAAGCGTCAAAGCCTTCACCACTGAGTATGAGATCAACTGTGGGTTTTCATAGATGCCTTTTATCAGATTGAGAAAGTGTCCACTTGTTCTTTGTTTAGTAGTTTTCATTTTGGGTTTTGTCAAATGCTTTTTCTGCATTTATTGAGATGATCACATGGCATTTGTTTCTTAACCCATCAATAAGGTGTATTACATTAATTGATTTTCAGAAGTTAAAACAACCTTGTATGCCTGGGAAAAACCCCACTTGATCATGGTGTGTAATTCTTTTTATATGTTGCTGGATTTGGTTTGCTAATATTTTTAGATTATTTTTGCATGCATATTCACAAAAGATATTGTTCTAAAGTTTTATTTTCTTGTGATGCCTTGGTCTGGTTTTGGTATCAGGTTAGTGCTGCTCTCTTATAATGAGTTGGGAAATGGCCCTTACTCTTCTATTTTTTAGAGGATTTTGTGAAAAATTGGCATTAATTCCTCTTTAAATGTTTTGGTATATTTCATTACTGAAGCACGTAGCCCTGGGTGTTTCTTCATGGATAATGTTTTGGTTATGAATTAAATCTCTTCACTTGTTATAGGTTGATTCAGGCTATTTCTTCTTGACTCAGCTTCATTATTTTATATTTCTAGGAACTTGTCCATTTCAGCCCATTTATCAAATTTATTGGCAGCCCATTTATCAAATTTATTGGCATATAGTTATTCATAGCACTCCTTTATAATCCATTTAATTTCTATAATGTTGGTAGTAATGTTCCCCTTTTCATTTCTGAATTTAGTAATATGAGACTTTTCTTTTTCTATTCATAGCACTCCTTTATAATCCATTTAATTTCTATAATGTTGGTAGTAATGTTCCCCTTTTCATTTCTGAATTTAGTAATATGAGACTTTTCTTTTTCTTTTAAGTTTATTTTGAGAGAGAGAGAGAGAGAATGGGCATGTTCAGGTGGGGGAGGGACAGAGAGAGAGAGGGAGAGAGAAAGAGAATCCCAAGCAGGCTGTCAGCGTAGAGCCCAACGTGGGGCTTGTTCCCCTGAGCCGAAATCAGATCACGACCTGAGCTGAAATCAACAGTCAGATGCCCAACTGACTGAGCCACCCAGGCACCCTAAGTCTTCTTTTTTTAATTAGGGCAATCTCATGAAAATCTATTTTGTTGATGTTTACAAAGAACCAAATTAAGTTTTGTTGATTTTTCTCAAATTGCTTATGTATTCTCTACTTCATTTATTTCCACCATGATCTTCATTATTTCCTTCTTTCTGCTGGCTTTAGGTTTCATTTGCACCTTTTACCCAGTGTCTTAGGTGAAAGTTTAGGTTACTAACCTGAGGGTTTTCTATTTTAAAGGGCATTTAGAGCTATGCATTTCCCTTTGGATACTGCTATCACTGAATCCATATGTACTTGAATGCTGTGGGGTTTTTTTTTTTTTCATTCTTCTTTAAATATTTTCTAATTTCTCTTGTGATTTCCTCTTTGACACACCAGTTGTTTTAGAGTATGTTTATTTTCACATATTTGTAAATTATCCAGTTTTCCTTCTGATATTGATTTCTAGTCTTTGTTTCATTATGATCAGAAAAGACCTTTGGTATGATTCAGTTGACAGGTGTGTGGTGTCCTAACGTGTCACCAATCCTGGGCAATAAGCACCTGAAAAGAATGTGCATTCTGCTTGCATCAAGTGTTCCAAAGAGAGGCATTAGGGCTCATGGTGCTACTTGTGGCTTCTGTGCCTTATAGATCTTGCTGTTCTGCTTGCTCTGCTCACTACTGAAGTATTGAAAGCTCCAACTACTATTATTTAGTTGTTTCCTCCCTTCATTTTTGTCAGGTTTTCTTTTGTTGTTATGTTTGTTTGTTTGTTTGTTTTTTATTTTTTTGGCTCCCTGCATTTCGGGGGTCTGTTGTTGGGTTGTTTTGTCTTCTTGGTAGATTGACCCTTTTATCACTAAAAAATGTCCCTCTGAATCCCTAGTAATACTTTTTATTGTAAAGTCTTTGCCTGTTATTAGCATGGCCACTCTGGCTTTCTTATGATTGCTATTTGGATGATAGATATTTCCCCATCCTTTTAATTTCAATCTATTGGTATCTTTGAATATGAAGTGTATCTCCTGTGTAACAGCATAGACTTGGGTCTTGGTTGTTTTTGTTTTTATCCAGTCTAATAATCTCTGTCATTTGATTATATTGTTTAACCCATTCACATTTAATATTATTGATATAATTGGATCTGAATCCACTGGTTTAGTTTGTTTTCTACATGTCTCATGTCTTTTTGCTTCCTTTTTTTCCTCCTTAATGCTTTCTTTTGCATTAGTGAAGGTTTTCCAATGTACCATTTTTACTTCTTCCATTACTTTTTCACTACATTTAAAAAGTTATTTCCTTAGTGGTTGCTATAGAGCATATCATATATACCTTAATTTACCATAAACTGTTAGATTTATACTAAATTCCACTGAGATTCAGAAACATTATTCCTAAAAAATCCATTCCTTGCTCTCCCTTTTGGTGTTGTTATACTTATTACATCTGTATATGTTATAAACCCCTCAAATATGTTGTTCTAATTACTATTTTATACAATTTAATGTCTTCTTAAGAAGCTGAAAGAAGAGAAAGTATATATTTACAGTTTTTGATTTATTAACCTTATTTATCATTTCTGCTTTCTTTTGTCGTTCCTGTGAATTTGCGTTACCATTTGATATCATTTCCCCAGCTTAATACAATTTTCCTCACACCCACTTCTTTTGTGCTGTTGTTGACAAATATGTTTCTGAATGTTATAGGCCCAAGAATACACCTTTATACATATAAATAATAAACATATATATGTGCAGTTTTAAACAGTTAATTTTAAAATCAGAGGCACCTGGGTGGTGGCTCAGACAGTTAAGCATCTGACTTTGGCTCAGGTCATGATCTTCCGGTTTGTGAGTTTGAGCCCCATGTCTGGCTCTGTGCTGACAGCTCAGAGACTGGAGCCTGCTTCAGATTCTGTGTCTACCTCTCTCTTTGTCCCTCCCCTGCTCACTCTCTATCTCTCCCTCTCTTTCAAAAATAAATAAACATTAAAAAAAATCAGTTAAGAGAAGGAAAGGGAGGAAATATACCTTTATACTATCTATCTATCATAATTACGGGATTGCATTTACTGGTGATCTTTGTTATTTTAATGTGGATTCAAATTACCATCCAGGGTTTCTTGCCTTCAGCCTGAAAAACTTGCTCTAATATTTCTCATCAAGTGGATGTGCTAGCAACACATTCTCCCAGTTTGGAATGTCTCATTTGGTTTCCGTTTTTCAGATAGTTTAGCTAAATGTAGGATTCTTGGTTGAGAGTTTTTTCCTTTGAGTGCTTTGCAGATGTTTCCCATCACGTTCTGGCCTGCTTGGTTTAGCCAACTTTCCATGTTATCTGCCTCTTTTCCAGTCACACTGCTGCCAGAGTGAGATTTTTACACTATGAATCTTACTGGGTTACTCCCTTATTCAGGGTACTTAAATATGTCCTTCTTTTCTATAAATTCATGCTGGTCTCCCTGGAAAAGTGCAGCCCCCTGTCATCTACACCTTCTTCTCCTTGGGCCCCACCTCTCATTCTGGCTCCCTTGTGACCCTACGGAGCTGCCTGAGGTTGTCCCCAGATGCACAGGCTGTTTTCTGTCATCAGTGCCTCTGCTTCAACTGCCATCCCTGCTTGGAAGCCACACATCCTCTTACTTACCCCCTGGGAAACTCCTACTTTCTTCTCAAGCTCAAGTGCAGTCATCACGTCCTCTAAGAGTTCCTTCTTCGACACCTTTACTAGAGTTGGCCATTTCCTATTTGTTTTAGCCCAATTATCCCCATCTAGTCTTCTACAGGGGTACCTGTGGCACTTGGAATGCTCTTAAATCTATACATTTACTCTCAACGGGGCACCTTGCTGAGAGCGTGTGTAGTGCCTCATACGAACTGGGCATTTATTATAGGACAGGCATTCACATCCTTCTCACTTACGCCCACAGCCCTGCAAAGCAGATACTATTGCTGCCTCCCTTTTGAAGACGATGAAATCAAAACAGAAAGGCAGTCCCTGTTGCCTGAGGACTGCTGAAGTGAACAATCTCTTACTCCTGCCTGCACTCTTGGACAGCAAACTCTGAGCTCTTTCTTGAATGTCAAGGTCGTAACACAAAGCCTGGTGCACAAACATGCCCAATGTGTGTAGATTGGAATGGTAGTTGGGAATGCCACTTTAAAAACGTAAGATTAAAAAGCAAGATTCTCAACTTTACCCATCTTTTTTATTTTTATTACTTATTTCTCTATGGTGACTTAAGTATGCTGGGAGCATCGTGAAGGGGAGAACGTGTCCTACTTTGCATCAATCATGCCTCCAGTCTATCTGCATAGACGCTAGGCATGGAAAGGGGTGGGGCCTGTAGATTTGCACATCACTGTACACAAAATTCATAAAACACTGACTGCCTCAGAGAATGATGGAGTTGAGGGAACCCCCAGTCCCCAGGAACTTCTTGGTGTGGCCACTGCTCTGCTGTTGGTAAGCAAGAGAGAACATCCACAGGGAGAGATTAGCCAAAGGTAATGGAAATAATGTAAAGAAAGAAAAACCAGCTGGACCATTAGGGGCTACCAGGAAGAGGAAAGGAAGGAGTAAAAGCAAATGGAGGTATGAGGAAGAAGCCCTTGTTGTTAAGTTTAAGCAACATATCATATAGCTTGGGGTGGTGTTAGCACAGTGGTGGGGCATACTGTGGCATAAGCACGGTGGTGGTGCACACAGTGGCATTGGCCTGATAGAGTTTCCTTTTAGATTTCAATTTGTACTTCTCTGTGTCTGTTCCTCTGTGAATTACTACTACACTGACATGTGAGTTCTTACTTTTAGATTAGAGTCTAAACCAACCTGGCCCCAAGCCAACCCTCAATCCTCAGTGGGGGAAGTTCTTCCATAGTTGTCTCATGGCACATCAGTCACTAAAACTGGCCCCAGCCCTCAGAGTTCATGGAAAATCTCCCTGATGACAAGCATATCCAGAGACTTCTCTTCTCTTCGCACATCATTTCTGTCACAGACAGAACCAGCAAGAGGACCGAAGAAGAACCTGATTAACGACTAAAGGAAATAACTCCTAACATGCTGTCAACCAAATATTTGGTCTATAACTTGAGGCCATGGTCTTCTGTGTTTTTGAGTATGGCCATGTGCTTTACTGATAGAACATTTGTCTTCTTTGGTCTTTCCTCCCTTTCCCGTTTATTTATTTACCTTTTAAAAGTTTATTTATTTATTTTGATAGAGATAGGCAGAGGGAGGGAGAGAGAATCCCAAGCAGGCTCCACACTGATGTGGGGCCTCAAACCCACAAACCATGAGATCATGACCTGAGCCAAATTCAAGAGTCAGAGGCTTAACTGACTGAGCCACCTAGCTGTCCCTCCTCCCTTTCCTGTTTGGAATAAGATGTAGTGACCGAGGCTTCCTTGAGTCTTGGGGCAACCGTGAGAGTGGTGTCTACATGTTAACAGTGGAGCAAAATGTTAGAAGGAACTTGGGTCTCTAGTGAGCATGGACTCACCTTGTGAGCTCTAAGTCTGTTAAACTCCTGGAGCATTACATACATGAGAAAAGCAGACCTTTATGTGTTTCGACTATGCTTCCTTTTGAGTGTCTTTTACTAGCAGCTGAACATAATTTCTAACCAATACATGGCTTCACATGACAATAAGATGTCATACCTGTGCGGCTCTGCTAAACCAGGGGTACAGAGTTTAGGGTAGGGGAATTAGTGCAATGGCTAACAATAGCCTTTGTTGAACTTCTGAGCTGTAGGCCAAGGTTGTTTGTCTTATTCCTTGGTGCATAAACCAGGTGTGTTGGAGTATGTGAAGTAGAAAACTCTCATTGGTGAAAGGATTGCCTGCGCTTTGCCAAAAGTAGGAATTTCGATGCAGTGTTAGGGCCCTTCAGTCTTTAAAAAGGAACTTCCCTGTGACCAGCTCTCTGATTGGATTGCTGCTCAGAGAACTGTTGAGGTTTCAACAATCATTTGTTAATTATCACAACTTTTTAAGCATTTGTTGGGTACCATGTAAGTTCCTACAGTTACCAAGCAGTTACTCTATTTGAGCACCTACTATGTGCCAGGCTTGGTCTAGGTGTCTACTTGTGTTATTCACTTAATATTCTAAATAACCTCGGAAGGGTAATTTTATTGTATTATTATTATTATTATTATTATTATTATTATTTTTAATGTTTTTTAAAATTTATCTCTAGGAGAGAGAGAGAGAGAGAGAAACAGCATGAGCAGGGGAGGGTCAGAGAGAGAGGGAGTCCCAGACTCCGAAACAGGCTCCAGGCTCTGAGCTGGCAGTCAGCACAGAGCCCGACGCGGGGCTCGAACCCACGAACCGCGAGATCATGACCTAAGCGAAAGTCGGACGCTTAACCGACTAAGCCAGCCAGGCGCCCCTTATTATTTTTAACTGTATATTTATTTTGTGAGAGAGGAGAGACGGCAAGCAGGGGAGGGGCAAAAAGAGAATCCCAACCGGACTCTGTCCTGTCAGTGCAGAGCCCAATGCGGGACTTGATCTCATGGTTTGTGACCTGAGACAAAATCAATAGTCAGATGCTTAACCCAGGAGCCCCAAACAGGAAAGTTAATTTTATAAGTGCCTACTGTGTTTTCCTTCCCATAATATAAAAATGGGCCTTTGACATTTGAGTTAAGACCAACATTTTAATGAATCTGTTTTATACAGATTACTAAGACTTTTCCTTAATAGACACTCACATATGCCTAGTTGGAAAGGTGCATTGTGCTTTCCTCTAGGGGGAATCGGGCATCATTATAATCAGAGACACTCTGCCAATCTTACATTTGCAGAGAATTAAAAACCTCTCACCAAGCCTCTTGTGTTAGCTATAAAGCCTCAATTCCGCCTGGCTGGAGGTGTGTGCTTTGCTGGTAGATGGTAGATTAGTTCAAAGACTAGGGAATGAATGGAGAATTGAAATAATGGGAGAGTGGATAATCCCCCTAGTGAGATTCAGGCTGTGAGCAATCTTTGAGAAATTAACTGAATAATCATAGCATAAATGCCCTCACACTCCCACACACATGCTTATACATGCATTTCCAATCTCATTCTCTGAAAATCGACAATGGGCATTGGGCTTCTCAATACCTATCTTCCTGTATGTCAGCACTGTGATTATAGCCACTTTATCTTAATAAAGATCTGGGGGAACCTGCCCAGCAGATATTAGGGGTTTAATAAATGAATTACTATCAGGATTTCAGAAAGGAAGTTCTGAAAGAAAAATAGCTGGCTTTGTGGTTCAGTCACTGGACTGGAAGTGACAGGTCAGGATGCCACATGATGCTCTGAGTAATGATACTTGGGCTCTCAGTGGCCCTGAGTCAGCAGGTCTACATTTGTTTGGCATTTATTTCTATAAAATAAAATTTCATTTCCACAAACCCGATCTGTTGTCCAGTTATAACTTTTGTGGCTGCAATTTGGAGAAGCTATCAGTCAGGTGGAAGAAAAACATAAAAACTTATTTATAAAATTCCTTTACACCATAGAAATGGTTATTAATAATAGGTGATATGCCAGCACAGCTATGATTCAGAATAGAAGGAGAGTTGAAGAGTTTCCCAGTCAAATAAAACTAAAGGAGTTCATGACCACTAAGCCTGCCCTGCAAGAATATTAAAGGGGATCCTTTGAATGGAAAGGAGAGACAGAAGTGATGGTATAAATGCAAGAAACACAAAAGCAGTAAAAACAAATATTTCTGTAAAAAAATCAGTCAGGGAACTCACAAAGAAAGAATAGAAAATACAACAAATGTCTAAACCATGTGGAAGAGAGGAGAAAATAATGGGTTCAAAGTTAAGTGACCATCAACCTAATACAGACAGCATGCTACTTGCAGAGGACATTATATACAAGCCTGATAGTAACCACAGATCCACAGGACGTTATACACAAACCTAATAGTAAGCACACATCAAAAGTCACTAATAAGCATGTAAGAATAAAGAGAAAGAAACTGAAATATATTGTTAAAGAAAATCAGCAAAACATGAAAGTGACAAAGACAAGAAAGGATCAGAGAAAAGCTCCAGAAACAATCACAGTGGCAATAAATACATATTTATCAATAATTACTCTGATTATAAAAGGACTAAATGCTCCAATCAAAAGATATAGGTATCAGAGGGGCGCCTGGGTGGCGTAGTCGGTTAAGCGTCCGACTTTCGCTTGGGTCATGATCTCGCGGTTGGTGGGTTCGGGCCCTGCGTCGGGCTCTGTGCTGACTGCCAGCTCAGAGCCTGGAGCCTGTTTCAGTCTGTGACTCCCCCTCTCTCTCTGACCCTCCCCTGCTACGCTGTCTCTCTCTCTCTCTCCTAGAAATAAAAAAAAAAAAAAAAAAAAAGATATAGGTATCAGAATAGATTTTTTAAAAAACCGCAAAAACAAAAACAAGACCAATTTGCCTACAAGAAATTCATTTTAGTCCTAAAGACACCTGTGGATTGAAAGTGAGAGTATGGAGAATCATCTATCATGCTAACGGATGCCAAACAAAGCCAGGCTCATAGTACTAACATCAGACAAATTATACTTTAAAACAAGAGCCATAACAAGAAATGAAGAAGGACATTATATCATTATTAAGGGATCTATCCAACAAGAAGATCTAACAATTACAAATACTTATGCCCCCAACGAGAGACACCCAAGTATGTAAAACAACAACAGCCATAAAGAAACTCCTTGATAATAACACCATTATAGTAGGGGACTTTAACACCCCACTTACACCAATGGACAGATCATCTAAACAGAAAACCAGGCAGGAAATAATAGCTTTGGATGATACACTGGACCAGATGGGCTTAACTGATATATTCAGAACACTCCATCCTAAAAGAGCAGAATAGAGATTCTTTTCGGGTGCACATGGAACATTCTCCAGAATAGATCACATATTAAGCCACAAAACAGGCCACAACAAATACAAGAAGATTTAAGTCATATCATGTACCTTTCTGACAACACTGCTATGAAACTAGAAGTCAATCACAAGAAAAAATTTAGAAAGACCACAAATATATGGAGGTTAAATAACATACTACTAAGCAATGAATGAGTCATCCAGGGAATCAAAAGAAGAAATAAAAAAAAATACATGGAAACAAATGAAAATAAAAACACAATGGTCCAAAACTTTCGGGATGCAGCAAAAGTGAGAGGGTAGTTTACAGGTCTATCTCAAGAAGCAAGAAAGATCTCAAATACACAATCTAATCTAACACCTAAAGGAGCTAGAAAAAGAACAATAAATAAAACCTAAAACCAGTAGAAGGAAGGAAATAATATAAATTAGAGCATAAATAAATGATATAGAGACCATAAAAAAATCCCCAATAGAACAGATTAATGAAACCAGGAGCTGGTTCTTTGAAAATATTAATAAAATTGATATATCTCTAGCCACACTTATTGAGAGAGACAGAAAGAGACAGAGACAGAGGAGAGAGAGAGAGAGGGAGAGAGAGAAAGGACCTAAATAAAATACAAACAATTATGAGAATACTATGAAAAGCTATATGCCAACAAATCGGACAACCTGGAAGAAATGGATATATTCCTAGAAACATACGAAACTGAAACAGAAAGAAATAGAAAAACTGAAAAAACCAGTAAGCAGTGAAGAAATTGAATCAATAATCAAAGCAGTCTCAACAAATTTAAGTCCAGAATCAGACGGATTCACAGGCAAATTCTACCAAACATTTAGAGAACAGTTAATACCTATTCTTCTCAAACTATTACAAAAAAAAAAAAAAAAAAGGAAGGAAGGAAAACTTCCAAATTCATTCTATGAGGCTAGCATTACCCTGACACCAAAACCAGACAAAGTCCCCACTAAAAAAGAGAACTATAGCCCAATATCCCTGATGACCATGGATGTAAAAGTTCCCAACAAGATAATAAGAAATTAAATCCAATAATACATTTAAAAAATCATTCACCACGATCAAATGGGATTTATTCCTGAGTTGCAAGAGTGTTTCAATATTTACATATCAATGTGATATATCATAATAAAAGACAATAAAAGAAAGGATAAGAACAGTATGATCATTTCAATGGATGCAGAAAAAGCATTTGACAAAGCACAACATTCATTCATGATAAAAACCCTCCACAAAGTAGGTATAGAGGGAACAGACCTCAGCATAATAAAGGAAATATACAAAAAACCCACAGCTAATATCATCCTCAATGGGGAAAAAATAAGAGCTTCCCCTCTACAGTCAAGAAGATAGATGGGATGCTTGGGTGGCTCAGTTGGTTAAACGTCTGACTTCAGCTCAGGTCATCATCTTATGGTTTGTGAGTTCAAGTCCTGTGTTGGGCTCTGTGCTGACTGCTCAGAACTTCATCTGCTTCTGATTCTGTGTCTCCCACTCTCTATCTGCCCTTCTCCCACTTGTATGTACTCACTCATTATTTCTCAGAAATAATAAATGAATAAACTTTAAAAAAGATAGGGATGCCCACTGTCACCTCTGTTATTTAACATAGTACTGGAAGTCCTAGCCACAGCAATTGATCAATAAAAAGAAATAAAAGGCATTCAGATAGGCACAGAAGAAGTAAAACATTCACTATTTGCAGATAATATATATGATACTCTATATAGTAAATCTATATGACCTAAATGTGAGACAGGAAACCGTCAAAATCCTAGAGGAGAACAAGGCAGCAACCTCTTTGGCTTTGGCTGCAGCAACTTCTTACTTGACGTGTTTTCAGAGACAAGGGAAACAAAAAATGAAATATTGGGACCTCATCAAGATAAAAACCCCTGCATTGCAAAGGAAACAATCAACAAAACTAAAAGACAATTGATGAAATGGGAAAAGATTTTTGCAAATGACATATCAGATAAAGGGTAGTATCCAAAATCTATAATCAACTTACCAAACTCAACACCTGAAAAACAAATAATCCAGTGAATAAATGGGCAAAAGACAAGAATAGATACTTTTCTAAAGAAGACATCCAGATGGCTAGCAGACACATGAAAAGATGCTCAACATCATTCACCATCAATTAAATACAAATCAAAACCACAATGAGATACCACCTCACACCTATGAGAATGGCTAACGTTAACAACTCTGGAAACAACAGATGTTGGTGAATATGTGGAGAAAGGGAAACACTTTTGCACTGTTGGTGGGAATGCAAAGTGGTCTAGTCACTGTGGAAAGGAGGTTTCCCCCCAAAATTAATAGAACTACCCTATGACCCAGCAATTGCATTATGAGGAATTTATCTAAAAGATACAAAAATGCTAACATGAAGGGCCACATACATTCCAATGTTTACAGCAGTGCTTTCAACAATAACCAAATTCTGGAAAGAGCCCAAATGTCCATTGACTGGTGAATGGATAAAGAAGATTATATATATGTATATACACACACATACACACACACAGTGGACTACTACTTAGTGATAAAATATATATGTACACGCACACACACACACACACAGTGGACTACTACTTAGTGATAAAAAAAATAATGAAATATGGCCATTTGCAACAATGTGAATGCAACTAGAGTGTGCCAGGCTAAGTAAAATCAGTCAGTCAGAGAAAGATAAATATCATATGATTTTACTCATATGTGGAATTTGAGAAATCCAACAGAGGAACATAGGGTAGGGGAAGGAAAAATAAGATAAAAATAGAGAGGGAGGAAAACCATAAGAAGCTCTTAAATACAGAGAACAAATTGAGTGTTGATGGAGGGAGGTGGGTGGGGAGATGGGTTAGATGAGTGACGGGCATTAAGGAGGACACTTGTCAGGATGAGCACTGGGTGTTGTATGTAAGTGATGAATCATCGAGTTCTACTCCTGAAGCCAAGACTACACTGTCTATCAACTAACTTGAATTTAAATTTGAAAAAAAAAGAAAAAGAAAAAGAAAATCTGAAAGACTACACCAAAAATCTACTAGAATTGATAAATGATTCAGAAAAGTAGCAGGATATAAAATCAACAGTAATCTGTTGCATTTCTATACACTCATCATGAAGTTGCAGAAAGAGAAATTAAGGCATCATTCCCATTTACAATTGCATCCAAAACAATAAGATACCTACGAAGAAACTTCCCCCAAAAAGTGAAATACTTGTCCTCTGAAAACTATAAAACATTGATGAAAGAAACTAAAGAGGCCATAAAGAAATGGAAAGACATTCCATGGTCATGGATTGGAAGAACAAATATTGTTAAAATGTCTTTACTACCCAAAGCAATCTACTCATTTAATACAATCCCTATCCAAATACCAACAGCATTTTTTATGGAGCTATAACAAATAATCCTAAAATTTCTATGGAACAACAAATATCCTGCATAGCCAAAGCAACCTTGCCAAAAAATAAAGCAAAACTAGAGGCATCATAATTCTGGCCTTCAAACTATATTACAAAGCTAAAGTCATCAGGACAGTATGGTACTGGCACAAAAAAACAGACACACAGAACAATAGAACAGAATAGAAAACACAGAAATGAACCCACAGCTATATGGTCAATTAATCTTCAACAAAGCAGAAAAGAATATCTAATGGAGGGGTGCCTGGGTGCTCAGTCAGTTAAGCATCCGACTTCTGCTCAGGTCATGATCTCACGGTTTGTGGGTTTGAGCCCCACGTCGGGCTCTGTGCTGACAGCTAGCTCAGAGCCTAGAGCCTGCTTTGGATTCTGTGTCTCTCTCTCTCTCTGACCCTTCCCTGCCCATGCTCTCTCTCTCAGAAATAAATAAGACATTTAAAAAAATTTTTTAAAAAGAACATCTCATGGAAAAAAGTCTCTTCAACAAATGGTATTGGGAAAACTGGACAGCAATGTGAAGAAGAATGAATCTGGACCACTTTCTTATACCACACACAAAAATAAATATGAAATGGATGAAACACCTAAGTGTAAGAGAAGAAACCACGAAAATACTAGAGGAGAACACATGCAGTAACTTCTCTGACCTCTACTGTAGCAACTTCTTACTAAACATGTTGCCAAAGGCAAAGGGAACAAAAGAAAAATGAACTATTGGGACCTCATCAAGATAAAAGCCTTCTGCACAGTGAAGGAAACAATCAACAAAACTAAAAGGTAATGTATGGAATGGGAGAAGATAGTTGCCAATACATATCTGATAAAAGGTTAGTCTCCAAAATCTATAAATAACTTATAAAACTCAATACCCAAAAAACAGATAATCCAAATAAAAATGGACAGAACACTTGAATAGGTACTTTTTTTTCCAAAAAGATACACAGATGGCCAACAGATACATGAAAAGCTCAACATCACTGATCATCAGAGAAATCTAAGTCAAAACTACAATGAGATACCACCTCACATCTCTCAGAATGGCTAAAATTAACAACTTGGGAAACAACGGGTGTTGGTGAGGATGTGGATAAAAGGGAACCCTTTTGCACTGTTGGTGGGAATGCAAACTGGTGGAGCCACTCTGGAAAAACGGTAATAGAACTACCCTATGATCCAGCACTGCACTACTAGGTATTTATCCAAAAGGTACAAAAATACTAATTTGAAGGGATATAGGCCCTAGCCCCACCATGTCTCTAGCAGCATTATCAACAACAACCAAACTACAGAGAGAGCCCTTATGTCTGCTGACTGATGAATGGATATAGAAGATGGGGTATATATACAATGGTATGTTACTCAACCATCAAAGAGAATGAAGTCTTGACATTTGTAAGAACATGGGGTGGGGCTAGGGAGTATTATGCTAAGTAAAATAAATCAGAGAAAAACAAGTACCACATGATTTCACTTATATGTGGAATTTAAGAGCAAATGATCAAAGGGGAAAAAGAAAGAAAGACAAAGCAAGAAACAGACTCTTAACTAGAGAACAAACTGATTGTTACAGAGGGGAGGTGGGCAGGGAATTGGAGAAACATGTGATGGGGATTAAGGAGTGTGCCTATTCTAATGAGCACTGGGTGATATGTGGAAGTATGGAATCACTACCTTGTACACATGAAATGAATATTACACTGTACGTTAACTAACTGGAATTAAAATAAAAACTTAAAAATAGTAAGTGACATAAAATAAAAATGAAAATTCTTGGACCCAAGTTGGGTACTCTCCAACTTCCAAACAGATCATATCATGGACCTGAGAGATTTAGCATAGTCAATGGCTTAGAATCTGGTTTTCTCACTTCCCTGTTCTGAAGTTTGGATGAACCGGCAACTTGGAAGTGAGAGTGGGGAGTAGAGGCAGAGAGTTCTCTCCCTTCAACACGTTAAGGACAGAAACTCAAGAGGTGGGATGAGGTATGGCTCTGTGTGCAGTGATTGGACGGCGGATGGCGCCTTACTCTGTCTGCAGGTCGGGCAGGGCCATTGTTAAGTGATCCACTTTGGATAAGAGGAGCATTCATGGGCTGGGTCACATAAAAGGACTCAGGAATAGTGCTTTTCCTTTCAGCAGAACTTTCCTTCGAAGAGCCCCACAGTCATGACCACATCCATTCTGCACAAAAGCACAGAATATTCTGGGATATATTGGTACCCACATCCAGGGAGTCAGCTCTAGCCCCAGGCACTCCCTGCAAGGTAGTCATGTATTTGGGGAAGCTGTAGCCACTGGAGGTCCAGTTAATAAGTGCACTGAAATATGAGGATGTTTCATGTGCAGAAGAACACACAGTGGGATTAATGAGTGAATGTTTCACTCATTTGGATGGTTTTGTATCTTAGAGACAGTGTCCACCATGAGTAAATGGAAGCCCAGGAGGCAAGAGGAGCCCAGGGCCTTTTTGAAAATCTGCTTTGCATTCTTTTCTGCAGGATTGTCCCTTCCCACTGAATACATCTGCACAGTCAAAAGGAGAAAAGCCATACCTGTAGTATTCATCTCCGACAAAGAAAAGGGTCTTCTGCACATCCTTGAGGTAGACAGCAGCATCTATTCGCTGCACGTACCTTGGGAAGCCAAAGTCATAAATGGTGCGAGGAGGGCCTTGCATTTGGAATCCTCTTGTTATCCAGTAGTGGGGGCCTGAAATCAGAAATTAAAGTTTACAGAAGCTCTGGAGGCACCTGAACAGTGCAGTTGGGTGAACCTCTGACTCTTGATCTCGGCTCAGGTCGTGATCTCAGGGTTCGTGAGTTCGGCCCCCAAATGGGGCTCTGCGCTGATGGTGCAGACCTGCCTGGGATTCTCTCTCTCCTTTTCTCTGCCTGCCCCTCTCTGCTCTTGTGCACGCACTCACTCTCTTTCGCCCTTGAAAAAACAATAACAAAAACAAAACCCAACAACCTTAAAAAATTTATTAAAAAAAAGTTTACAAAAACTCTGTGCCGCTCAGTGAGTGCCACTTCATTCATGAGGATTTCTATGCGGGGTCACGAATGGGAGTGGTTTATGGGATATTCGCCATGGCTATTACCCAATATATAAACTTTTATTCAATTAAAACTATTCTGGAGGCAAGAATCTCAAATGATGCCTTAAGAAAGCAATAAGGTTGATACGATTTTGTCTTAATTTAACATATTATTTTTTTCAAAATACCTTCCATGTGTATCATCTCATTTGGGTCTCGTATGCATGCGTGGGAGAGGGCGGGCGTGGGGCATGCAAATGCTGTGATTCGTAAGCGGGCACTAGCCTTCCATCTTTACCTAGCCTCGGCATCAAGAACAAGAAGCTAAAACTGACAGTTGCCACTAACTGGGTAACGTCCACTGGCTAGCCATTGTCTCATCTCTAAGGTTGATGTTGCTGTAGTCACTGTGCACAGGAGCCCTTAGAGAATTTCCCAGAGTCACTCAAACAGCAAAGGGCTGGAGGCAGGGAGTGACACTGTGCGTGCCCACGTCCCGAGGCCTCGCCCGGCTGCCTCCAGCAGGGCCCAGCAGCCCCAGGGGGCTCCACGCTGGCTTCTGCTCACTGGAGGATCTCAGTGGAGTGTGCCGCTCTGTGGGCAGGGGCCACGCCTGTAGCCCCCAGGTACTGTCACTTAGCACGGTGTCTGCCCAGGGTAGGGCCCTGGCTCTGAGAGTCATCACCATTCCTGCCGTTACAACAGCAGAGTGGTGACAGGAACACGCTCCACGATCGCACAACAGAGGCTGACAGCACTAGACGTCCAGCGTTCCAGGCCCTAGCCCTGCTGTGCCTTCCCTTCAGGGCTCTGTCGAGTACCTTTGAAGAAGTAGGCAGTGCCCCTCTCGGCCACTTCGTATGCCGCGTCCACATTGGACATGAGCTGGGGGAAGGAACTGGTAATGGTGCTGGGCCGGATCCCTGCCATCATGTGCACCTGACGACGCCAGAAAATCCTGTGGGCCAACGGACAAGACATCAAGGTCAGGGTTGATCTTAAATGGACTTGGACTGAAACGTACTGCAAGCCACACACCACAGGCCATTTCTAAATACCTCTCACCCTTGTCTTGTTTGTAAGGAGAACATGAGTTTTATTACCTTAGAAAACAGCTCTTTTCCCTTTTTGTTCCCTTTTTGTCCTTTTAGCATCTCTGCAATCCCCTTTCCTTCATTTATTTAAGGATGTTCAAGACGCGGAAGGAGACAGCATAGAGAGAGCACTGGTGATTTACACATTTAAGCACCTTACAATGTGCACCTTACAATTCCAAATATCACTTGATACACACGTCCCTCTCATATTTTGATCTTTTTAAAATCAAAATTTCACAAAAATAAAATATAATCCAGGTGACCATTATGACCATTACAAACAAACCAAAACTTTGTGGTTGGGAGAAGCAAGTTATTGTAAATGAAGTGAGCAAGAATATTAATAGTGATCAGTTATGCTGCTATATACTTAACTATTGAAAGTGTTTATATCCTTGAAACTGATAGCTTATCAACAGAAAATCTAGCACACGCAAATTAACTCAAGGTTTAACAACTCATCCAATACTGTTTCCTTAAACTGTGACAGTATCGCAAGGCCTGAAACTTTCCATTTAAATGTGGTCCATTTTGAATTTTGGAAGTGAAAATCAATTTTATAAAATGTAAGTAGTTTACTTGACTCTGTAGAAATTAGAATCTATACACAAAATTATTTATAGACAGTAACCTGTGATAAAGTTTGACATTTAATTTTCTGGGTAGACAGTGTAGGAACTCCTCAATCCTACATTGAGTTTTTGTGTTCAGTTAATTTAACAAATATTTGTGAGCACTTATCAGCAGGGACTGTGGGAGATGTTAAAGATAAGACACTGAACATGGGGTGCCTGTGTGGCTCAGTCGATTGAGCATCTGACTTCGGCTCAAGTCATGATCTCATGGTCCATGGGTTCGAGCCCTGTGTTGAGCTCTGTGCTGACAGCTCAGAGCCTAGAGCCTGTCTTCGGATTCTCTGTCTCCCTCTTTCTCTGACCCTCCCCTGCTCATGTCACTCTCTCTCAAAAAAATAAATAAAACATTAAAAAAAAAAAAAGATGAAACACTGAACAGACCCAGGCCCAGCCCCCAAGGAGCTTACCACCCAGTAATACAGTCAGGTATGTAATTAGGCAAGTATAACTCAGACAGATAGTTGATTAGGTGGCTACAACTATAATTACAACCAGGCAGCTATGCTGCAGGGTCAAGTTCAGGATGCTCTGGGCACACAGAGCATGCCCCACAGGATGGAAGTTCCGTCATATTCAGCGGTTTGGTGAAGGTGTCCCAGGTGAAGTGGTGGAAGCTGATGTTGAAATTTAAAAGAGTTTTATTACAAGAGACATGTCTTCATATTTCCCAAGTGGCGTCGTGATGCAGAAGGAAAAGCACATCTTGTTTTAGAAGATGTGGGCTTGGGTTCTAACTCTGACTGGCATCTCCAAGCTCAGTCCTATGATGTCTTAGATGCAACTAATAATACCTTGTCTGTCCCCTGAGATCACTACGAGGATCTGAGAAGATAATAGGAAAGTGCATTATAAACTGTAAAGTGCCATACAGCTAGGTGTTGTCAATTCTAAAGATTATTATTTGCTGAAGGAAACAAGATGGCGGAGAAGTAGGGAGCTCCGTACATTTCACTCACCCCCATGTCTCACACGGTGAAGGCCTGAAGCCACAGGAAGCCTTACAGAATCCAGGAGTTTGGGAGGAAAAGGAGACAGAGTCCGCTGAGAAAACCTTATAGCGTGGGTGCGAACTGAGGAAGATAAAATCGGGCTGGGACAGGAGACACAGAGAGAGAGGGGGATCCCCCTTGCGGGGAGCCGTGGTGAGTCTAGGGGAAAAAAGAAAGAGTGTCTGAAACTGCTCAAGACACTGTCCCTGTCACTGGAGAAGAGAAAAACCTCCCCTCGGGACACAGAGGGATCCAGTTTCCTGCTCTCCAGCTGACCCTAGGTGGGACGCACTTGTCCCAGGCGACCCCCTGGGAAACTGCTCCCCGCTTGCCAGCTCGACCTGGAGAGGATGCGCGGTGGCCACGCCTTTGTGCTTCTGGCTTAGCTGGATCCCTAGAGGGGAGGCGAAAGGCTTAAAATTGGGAGATTTGCCCGCGAGTTTGCATTTCAGGCGACGGGACACAGAGAGACCTGGTTTCCTGCTGTCCAGCTGACCCTAGGTAGGACACACTCATCCCAGGCGACCCCGGGTGAAACTGCTCCTTGGTCACCAGTCTGACCTGGAGGAGACAGGAGCAGGGGCTTCTGGCTCGATCCCCAGGAGGAAGGCAAGAGGCTTGAAACCACTCTGAGGGGCTTGCCTGTGAGTTTATATTTTGGGCAATTTCAATGGGGCACACAGACTGAGATCTGGAAACGAGGCCTGGCTTGGGATACAGAGTATGGCCCACCTTGGCTACGCCCCCTGCACAGGGAGATCACACCCAAAAGAGTGACTTGCAATGCTTGGTTTGAGAAGGGATTGGGGCGCCACCACTCTTTTCCTCATAACCCCGCGGGACGCATTGGACCAAACCATGTCTATCCCTGCTAGAGAGCTGCTTTTTTTTTTTTTTTTTTTTTTTTTTCCAGAGCCGGGGCAAGACCAACATGGATGCACTGCCCTGATTAATTCTGGTCACTGGCTTACTTAAACAGTCGCATTTAATCCATTCTCTAGATGTAAATTCTACACCTCCACACTACCTTTTTATCTCTTTCTCTCTGGAGCAATTAGACTATACAGTTTCTTTGAGTAGCATCATCGTCATTTCTTTCGCCTCCTCTGCAACCATATTCCCTTCTTTCTCTTTTTGAGAAAAGCCTCTCATTCCTTCTGCCTGCTCATTTCATTTCCAGTTTCGCTTCTTCCCTGCCCTATCATTTCTCTTCCTTTATGCTCTTCCACCAGCACTGCATACACCCGGCTCTTTATTTGTAGCTGGAATTCTGGTTCTATGCTTTAGACTGTCCTTTGTCTATTGGTTTTTTTTTTCTTTTTCCTTTTATTTTCTTCTTTTTTTATGTATTTTTATTTTAATTACTCATCTTCCCTCCTTCCTTTTTTTTTCTTTTTCTTTCTTTCTCTTTCTTTCTTTCTTTTTTTTTTTGTATGTGTCCCTCCTTTTTTTCTTTTTCCCTTTCTGTTTGTGTGTTTGTTGGATTTGTCTGTGTGTTTGTGTGCCTCTGTTCCCTGTGTGTTTGTCTGTCTGTTTTCTTTTCCAGGGCTACCTCAAGAAACAAGCCAAAGCACACATGGTGGAGAGTCCCAAATACCACTATGAGTAGGAAAATAAAATAACCAAGGCCTCAACAAAAGAGACCAAGAGACACCATTCAAAGAACACTTTCTGAAAGGATAGGCCCTGGACAGTCAAAGAGACTTCTTTGGTACAGCAGCACTCACAGGGGCATAACAAGCTTTTAAAACTAACAAGAGATAGAAAGCTAACCAAAATGATGAAACGGAAGAACTCCCCTCCAAAGAAATTCCAGGAAGAACTGACAGCTAAAGAACTGCTCAAAACAGATATAAGCAACATATCTGAACAAGAATTTAGAACAACAGTCATAAAACTAATTGCTGGGCTTGAAAAAGGCATGGAAGACATAAGAGAAACTATGGCTACAAAGACTATGGAGCTTAAAAATAGTTGTGATGGGGGTGCCTGGGTGGCTTAGTCGGTTAAACGTCCGACTTTCGCTCAGGTCATGATCTCGCGGTTCGTGGGTTCGAGCCCCGCGTCGGGCTCTGTGCTGACTGCCAGCTCGGAGCCTGGAGCCTGTTTCAGTCTGTGACTCCCTCTCTCTCTGACCCTCCCCTGCTCACGCTGTCTCTCTCTCTCTCTCCTAGAAATAAATAAAAATATTTAAAAAAAAATAGTTGTGATGAATTAAAAAAGGCTATAAATGAGATGCAAAATAAAATGGAGGCATCCAATGCACGATTGAAGAGGCAGAAAGGAGAATAAGTTATTTGGAAGACACAATTAAAGAAAAAGAGGAAGCTGAGAAAAAGAGAGATAAATTGATCCAGGAACACGAAAGGAGAGTTCGAGAGCTCAGTGATACAATCAAATGGAATAATATCTGTATCATAGGAATTCGAGAAGAGGAAGAGAGAGGGAAAGGCACTGAAGGAGTCCTTGAACAAATTATAGCAGGGAACTTCCCCAATCTGGGGAAGGAAACAGACGTTGAAATCCAAGAGGCACAGAGAACTCCCTCAGACGTAACTTGAATCGATCTTCTGCATGACATATCATAGTGAAACTGGCAAAATATAAGGACAAAGAGAATTCTGAAAACAGCTAGGGATAAAAGGGCCCTAACATCCAAAGGAAACCTATCAGAGTGGTGACAGACCTATCTATTGAAACTTGGCAGGCCAGAAAGGAATGGCAGGAAATCTTCAATGTGATGAACAGAAAAAATATGCAACCAAGAATCCTCTATCCAGCAAGCCTGTGATTCAGAATAGGAGAGATAAAAGTCTTTCCAAAGAAACAAAAATTGAAAGAATTCGTCACCACTAAACATCCCACAAAGGACACGACGACTCTAAAGCCATATTTTTCAATAATAATACTGAATATAAATGGACTAAATGCCCCAATCAAAAGATATAGGGTAGCAGAATGGATAAATAAACAAAATCCATCTATTTGCTGTCTACAAGAAACTCATTTCTGAGGACACCTTCAGACTGAAAGTAAGGGGATGGAAAAAATCTATCATGCTACTGGAAGTCAAAAGAAAGCTGGATTAGCTATACTTATATCAGACAAACTGGACTTCAAAGTAAAGACAGTAACAAGGGATGAAGAAGGGCATTACATAATAATTACAGGTGTATCATATCCATAAGAAAGAACAATTATAAATGTCTACACACCAAATATGGGAGCACCTAAATTTATAAAACAATTAATTACAAAGAGAAACAATCATATGGATAAGAATGTGCGAATAGCAGGGGACTTTAATACTTCGCTTACAGCAAGATAGATCAACTAGACAGAAAATCACTAAAGACACAATGGACTTGAATGACACATTGGACCAGATGGATTTGACAGATATATTTAGACCTCTACATCCTGAGGCCATGGAATTCACTTTCTTCTCATGTGCATGGCACATTCTCCAAGCTAGATCACATACTGGGACATAAAGCAGCCCTCAATAAATATAAAAGAATTGAGATCATGCCATGCACACTTTCAGATCACAATGCTATGAAACTTGAAATCAATCCCAGGAAGAATTCTGGAAAACCTCCAAAAACATGGAGGTTAAAGAACACCCTACTAAAGAATGAATGGGCCAATCAGGCTATTAGAGAAGAAATTTAAAAATATATGTAAACAAATGAAAATGAAAATACAACAATCCAAACTCTATGGGAGGCGACAAAGGCAGTCCTAAGAGGAAAGTACATTGCACTCCATTGCACTCCAATGTACTCCAAGTACATTGCCTATTTCAAGAAATTAGAAAAAGCACAAGTGCAAAATCTAACAGTACACCTAAAGGAACTAGAGGGAGAGCAATAAGAGCACCCCAAACCCAGTAGGAGAAGAGAAATAATAAAAATCAGGGCAGAAATAAACAATATAGAAACCAAAGAAATAGTTGAACAGAGCAATGAAACCAAGAGTTGGTTTTTTGAAAAAATAAACAAAATTGACAAATCTCTAGCCAGGCTTCTCAAAAAGATAAGAGAGAGCACCCAAATAGACAAAATCATGAATGAAAATGGACTGATTACAACCAATCCCTCAGAAATACAAGCAATTATCAGGGAATACCATGAAAAATTATATGCCAACCAATTGGACAACTTAGAAGAAATGGACAAATTCCTACCACTACCACACACTACCAAAATTCACATACTACCAAAATTCACACCGGAAGAGATAGAAAATCTGAACAGACCCATAACGAGTGAGGAAATCAAATCAGTTATCAAAAATCTCCCAACAAATAAGAGCCCTGGGCCAGAGGGCTTCCCTGGGGAATTCTAGCACACATTTAAAACAGAATTAATACCCATTCTTCTCAAGCTATTCCAAAAAATAGAAATCGAAGGAAAACTTCCAGACTCATTTTATGAAGCCAGCATCACTTTGATTCCCAAGCCAGAGAGAGACCCAGCAAAAAAGGAGAACTACAGGCCAATATCCTTGATGAATACAAATGCAAAAATCCTCAACAAGATACTTGCAAATCGAATCCAACTGCACATGAAAAGAATTATCCACCAGGATCAAATGGGATTCACTTCTGGGTTACAGGGCTAGTTAAATATTTACAAAATCAATCAATGTGATACATCACATCAACAAAAGAAAAGATAAAAACCATATGATCTTGTCGATAGATGCAGAAAAAGCATTTGATAAGATACAGCATCCCTTCTTAATAAAGACACTCGAAAAAGTCGGAATAGAAGGAACTTACTTAAACATCATAAAAGCCATCTATGAGAAGCCCTCAACTAACAACATCCTCAACGAGGAAAAACTGAGAGCTTTCCCCATGAGATCAGGAACACGACAGGGATGTCCACTCTCACCACTGTTGTTTAACATAGTGTTGGAAGTCCTAGCATCAGCCATCAGACAACAAAAGGAAATCAAATGCATCAGAATTGGCAAAGAGGAAGTCAAACTTTCACTTTTCGCAGACGACATGATACTTTACATAGAAAACCTGACAGACTCCACCAGAAGCCTACTAGAACTGATCCATTAATTCAGCAAGGTTGCAGGGTACAAAATCAACGTACAGAAATCGGTTGCATTTTTATACACCAACAATGAAGCAACAGAAAGAGAAATCAAGAAACCGATCCCATTCACTATTGCACAAAAAACCATAAAATACCTAGGAATAAAACTAACCAAAGATATAAGAGATCTGTATGATGAAAACTATAGAAAACTTACAAAGGAAATTGAAGAAGACACAAAGAAATGGAAAAACATTCCATGCTCATGGATTGGAAGAATGTAGTTAAATATCATTACTATGCAAAGCAATCTACACATTCAATGCAATCCCAATAAAAAAGGTACCAGCATTCTTCTCAAAACTAGAATTATCCTAAAATTTGTATGGAACCACAAAAGACCCCGAATAGCCAAAGTAATATTGA
>NW_024081270.1:72337-131218 GCF_003009895.1 Hyaena hyaena | reverse complement strand
AGCACTCTCAACAATAGCCAAAATACGGAAAGAGCCTAAGTGTCCATCAACGGACAAATGGATCAAGAAGATGTGGTTTATTTATACGATGGAATACTACATGGCAATGAGAAACAATGAAATCTGGCCATGTGTAGCAAAGTGGATGGACCTTAAGGGTGTTATGCTGAGCAAAATAAGTCAGGCAGAGAAGGACAGATACCGTATGTTTGCACGTATAGGAGGATTAGGAGGAACTTAACAGAGGACCATGGGGGAGAAGGGGGGAAACAGTTGGGGAGAGGGAGGGAGGCAAACCATGAGAGACTCTTGAATGCTGAGAACAAACTGAGGACTGATGGGTGGGGGGGGAGGGGAAGGGGGATGATGGGCATGGGGGGGATGAGCACTGGGTGTTATATGGAAACCAACTTGACAATAAACTATTTAAAAAATAAAGATTATTATTTGCCTAGGTGCTATCCACTTGCTAATTGGACACCTGCAATACACAGGGTGGCAGGTATCTATGTAGGGTTCCCTCCACACCCTGTGCCTTGCGCATCATAGCCTGATCTAGAATACATGTATGAACGGATGAAAAACCGAGACCCAGAAATGCCCAGGTGGGGGGAGGCGAGGGGCCAGAGGTCATCTGGTGGTTAGGGGCAGACATAGCTGTCTTAATTTTCATCTCAAACTGATATCTGTCACGTGTTCATTCCCAGCCCCGCGATCTCGAGTTTCCTTTTTCATAATTTGGTGTCTCGTTTAATCAGAGCTAGGTATCTCTGAAGCCAAGAGGGACTGATTCCCCTTCTTTCTCTCTGCCACCAGGACAGGAACGCAGGTTTGGGAACCCAGATTTGGGTATGAAAACATAAAAAGATCAAGTTCATAGTCTGTCATCTGAGTTTTGATAACAAAAACCTGATGAGAAATCCAAAAAGGCAACTGTTTTCCACTTAATCCAACACACAGTTCTGAAGTGCTGACTGTTCATGTCACTGTGGTAATGCTGCTTAAGGCATGGATCGAGCTTGCACTTCAGGGGGGGGGATGGTGGGGATGAGGAGGTGAGGAGAGCAGGCAGGGAGGGGCAGACACATCCTCTGGTGACAAGTCACCACCTGAATCATGTTTCTGATGAGGTTCAGAGGAATTCCAGCCGTTTCTTCTCAGGCCCCCTAAAGCTGGGAACTATTTCCTTTCATTTTTCATTTAAAAGCTAACAGGTGACTGTAGGCAAACTTAAGCCTCATCTTTCATTGCAGTTGGGACACGGATGTCCTGAATGACTCAGGAGCAGAGGGAGTAAAATGTAGTGATTAGGAGAAAATGTGCTGTCGGAACTTGTCACACGTAGTAGAATCTAAAATTCCTTTCTGAATACATCTTGACTTCATATCCTGCAGGTACTGTGAGGACCAGATCGAAGGAAAGTGGTCATTCTAAACTAAGAGCGATCTTGTGCCCCTGGAGACGTTTGGCAACGTTTGGGGACAATTTAGCTTGTGGTAACTGGGGATGGTCAGAGCAGTTGGGGTGTAATGGGTGGTGACCAAGAATGCTGCTAAACATCAGACCGTCCACAGACAGCTTAACCAAGAAAGACCTACCTGGTCACAACATCAGTAGTGCCAAAGTTATGAAACCTTGGTTGAAACACTGTGACAATGTATTGTAATGCATAAACTGGACACATAAGATAGAAATAAATACTATATCCATCACTTGTGTAAAATAGCACAAGTTCCAAAATAATCTTAAATCATGAACACTTTCAGGACGTTAAGGGTGGGTAATGAAGCAACAGAACTCACACTCAGGGGATCCACAAACTTGGAGCTAGTGATTACAGTAATAAATGAATTAAAATTGACAACCATCTCCCCCGCGGAGTATAGCAGATAACCTCCTGATTCATCTGTCAATGGGTTTAAGATCTAAGCCAACAGAAAAACAGCCCATGTACTGCTTGGAAAAAAGCAGCTAAAGGATGTATTGGAACTGGCAGTGGAAATAAGTAATCACTCTATCAATAGTCTATAATCTGAACTTTGATAAGCAGGGCAGGACAATGGGGTTTATGGACAGGATGGATCTGCTGATTACACATTTAGCTGCACTGTTTAATCTCTTGGTTCCCTGGAGCCAGTGCGGTGCCTGGCACATGGTCAGGGCTCAGTAAATATTTGTTGGCTTCGTAAGTGGGTGCCAGAGACTGAGAGGAACTAACTTGATCGCCAATTTTCATATTCTCTGAAATTTTTATTCCCTCTCCCTAAAGAACAGAAGCTAATTCATCAAATTTGAGACTTCTCCACCCGTAACCTGCACCTGGCCTTCACCTTGCGTGGGGTCATGGTTTATCCATCTTTCCAGCCCCCAAACACCAGGGCTCGTGCTCCACATTTGCTGAATTTTGTTCTTTCTTTGTTGTACCCAGTCATCTTCTCCACCAGTGTGGGCTGACCCCTTCCCTGTCAGGGTAACTCAGCATGAGCTGAATGGAAACCTTCACTTTTCATTGTCTTCGACCCTTTGTTCTCCTTGACTGCTCTTCTCTCTCATCCTGCTCCCCAGGTTCAGGGGAGAGAAGGATGTTTCTTCTATGTTTTTGATGCTTTTGATCGAACTGCTGCTTATGTCCCACGGAGATGGGGCTGTGTGGTCTTGTGACAGGGCAAGGGAGCTTGGGAGATGTGTGACCCCATGTAAGTCACTCAATTTTTTGTGACTCAATTTCCTGTCAAATAAAAGTGAGATAAGATCTCACACTAATATCTGTAACGATACTTCCAAGGATCAATTGAGATAATGTTTTAGAAGCTCCGACTACTCTTACAATAATTTGTAGATACTACAGAAAGACAGGTTTCTACCATACAAATGTACTGATTGGTGATAGGTAATGCTTAACCTCAGAGTTTATCTGTAGAGCTAAGTTTCTTCCTAAATTTATCTCATTGATGTGAAATTTTTGTCACTGGGAGCTCTGAAGTCCAAACTATCACATCATTGGCTGACAGGCCACTCACTTTGGGGAGTTCCACTAACCAGATAAAAGCCAAGAAATAAAACAGTCATCATTCATCTCCTGGAGCCCAAGGAAAACGTTTGTAAAATTGAAGACCCATATGTAGGAAGTGCTTAAAATGGCCAGAGCAGGGCTCAGTGACCTTAACTTGTTCAGACCCATTTGATGAGCCTGTGGGGGTCCATACTTATCAGCCAGAACCTGTGAAGCTATAAAGGACCCCATCCTTGGCCAGATGAAGAGCGTCCAGAATGGACAAGGAATCCGGGCTCCTACTACACCTTCCGCCTCTTTATCGGATTCTTAATACACAACAGAGAATCAGTCTAAGTAAATACAGTGCCATCTGCTCCCTTTCCATGACGCAATCTTATACCAAAAAAAGATACCTTCCCAGGGAGCCTTCAGGTGTGCAGGTTGGGCTCAAAGCTGTGGATCCCTGAGGGATGCCAGACTCAGAAAGTTGTAGTTCATTGTTCCTCCTTCCTTTGCACTTCTGTTTCTCTGCTGGCTCCTTGTCATGCCTTCCAACATGCCCAAGTACTTTCCATTTTTGAAAAACTCTCATTTGACCCTGCTGCCTGATCCAGCTATTAACTTACCTTTTTCTGTTACTGACACAACTCTCAGGTGGATGAGCTGTATCTACTGTTTCCACTTGCCTCCCAACCTTTGCTATCCAGGACCTGGATTCCTTCCTCACTCCTCTGCTGAAAGGACACCCCTCATCCTGACCAGCATATCTCTTTTTTTCAGTCCTCAGTCTGATGGACTTGGCATCCTTTTCTACTATTGCTCACGTTGTGGGGGGGGGGGGAGGCGGAATCCTCTTTTCCCTCATTTATTTGAAGCTGCACTAAAGGATTCTCTCTCTGATGTATAAAATTACAGCTGGGGAAAATAACAGGTGCATACATGAGAAAGTGTCTGGAAAATGCTTAGCACAGCACACAGCACATTGTAGGGTGATCAATGAATGTCAACTGTTATTATTAGAGTTCATTTCCAGGTCCTCTTCTGCCTCGTCCACAAGGGAGGGCCCCAGGGATGACTGTGAGTGCTCCCCTGAGCACCAGTTTCTATGAAACCCACTAGATTGCCGTCACCCTCAATGCAGCACATCTAACACCGAGAGTTTCTGTGTGTCCCCACACATCGTGGATTTCCTATCTTCTGTCTTGGACTCTGCTTTTCTACTGTCTCCTCACTAAATGAGCATCCACAGCATGCTGGGTACTCCCTTCAGGATGTCCCTTTCATTCATCCTCTTCATTTCTGACTTGCGTAGCCTGACGAATGCTTTCATGCAGATCTAAGATACGTAACATCATTCAGAACACGGCTATTAGCGATCAACAGTTATCCTTAATAAAGAATCCTGTTTTCAGAATAAAATAGAATGTGGACAAAACTATCAAACATTTTCAGGACACCTTGATGGTCTAAGGACTTTCCTCTCTGTGTGGCTGTTCACCTGGGCGGCAGGTGAGGCCCTGGAGGCCAGGAGCAGCCCTGATGTGCTCTCCCTGCACACCCCAGGGAACTCAGGTCAGAAGGCTAGAGGGCATTCATGTCAGGACACAGTGCTCGAGGGACGAGATGGGCTCTGGACGAGGAGTGCCAAGAGCCGGCTGGCAGGAGGGTCTGCTGTGCTGACGGACAGACGGGGCCCACCTTTCTCACCTCCAGCATGAAGGATTTGGACCCAATCAAGTTTCGTGCTTATTCCGTATGCAAAATGCTATTACTCTTGTGAAGTCTGTTGCCGATTGTGATATTCTTGATTTTATAAGTAATATTAAATTGGATAAAACCTGCAATAATCTGAGAGATGCAACCACAATTTTGGCTCCTTCTCTTCCTTAATTGCCTGAGATGTGGGGAGGCCTTAATGTCCCACCATTCACTGTAAAGAATAAACGTGTATGAATTAAACATGGACATACACGTGCATGTAAGTTGCATGCATTTATGACTTTCACCTTAGTATAGTCAAAGCCCATTCTCTCAACCAGAACGCTGGAATGTTCCAGTGGACCTGTAACACACCGCAAGAGGGTGCAACCATCCCACGGTGACCGTGAAGGCTCTGCATTGCACACCGTGCGGTTATGACGTCCATGGTTTGAAAGGTCTCCTCCATGAATTACTATTGGTTTTGTGGAACTCCGGGCTGGGGGCGGGCAATGGCCTGCCGGCTACCATTACAGCCATGGCCTTGACAGAATGCTCTGTTCTTTGTCCAGGCTTAGCAAGCACGTAGGGACTTTTGGTGACAGCCAGGAGGAGATCAGAGCTATGATCATGGGGTTTGAGCTCCGAATGGCATCTTGGGAGGCAGAGGGCTGGCAGTAGGGGCGAGGTCACAGGGTGGCTGGTCCCTGGCTCTGTGCTCTTGACAGGTGTAGCTCCTTTCAGAGTCTTGAGAAAAGGGAGCAATCATTCATAGCTCATGGGCCCTGTCTGTCGTAAGGACCTGATAACAGAGTGCTCATCACAGTAAGTACTGCACTCAGTGGGGGTCCCTGTGATGTCCTCTGATGTCTGAGCACCCCCTCCTAAGGAGGAGGAGGAGTGGTTCTGGGCCCTGGGCCATCTTGGAAAGGGAGCACTCCTCACTCCCTGCCTAAGGGTACTCCCTCGAACTTTGGGCTTGCCAGCCCTGCCCCCACAGTCCAGCGGGTTGGAAATGGGAGGAGATGAGGGGTGGGGACTGAGAACTCCTGTCCCCTGACCCCTCATTTCTCAGTGTCTCCTGCACCAGGGCCTCCTTCCATATTCTGTCACCACCCTCACCACCCTCATGATTTATGGCGACACTTTGTCAAATAGTCATTAGCAATTGCTAAATGCTCATGGTCTGATAAATTGAGGGTTTTAAACATGGTTTGCCTTTTTAAAGAAAACACGTATGATTGTTTGTAAGGGCGTGATGGCTTTGACTTCACAGTCTCCATTACGCCTCGTACAACCACAGAAGAACGAGCTCGGTGCGGCACCGCGGCCAGCAACTCAGGTCTTCCTCGAGGACCCGGTGCCACCTGCCTCCGGCTGACTCCTCCAGCCTCTGGTGAAGCTGCTGCACCCCAGCCCCTCCTGCCCCGTGCCTGGCCCTCCTGGCTCAATGCCCACCAATTCTGTTTTGCTTTACTTTTTGGTAATAATAAAAAGGAAATCGATAACCAACAAGTATCAATAAAAATCATTAAAAACAAATAATAATAAAAACCCTTCAAGTTGTTTCTAAGCCTTGATCCATGGTACAGATTTTCTTTCTTTTATTTTTTTTAATATTTTTATTTATTTCTAGGAGAGAGAGAGAGAGAGAGAGAGACAGCGTGAGCAGGGGAGGGTCAGAGAGAGAGGGAATCACAGACTNGAAAACATCCAAGCAGGCTGGTATCCACTGGTGTGAGGAAGGGGGAACGGCATGTGGTCGGCTCGCAGGCTTCCTGGGTATGCCAGGTCAGGCTTGGTCTCTTCCCTCACCTCTGCAAAAGCTGCAAAACAGAACACCTGATTTTCAGCCTTTTATTTTATTTTATTTTTTAATGTTTTTATTTATTTCTAGGAGAGAGAGAGACAGCGTGAGCAGGGGAGGGTCAGAGAGAGAGGGAGTCACAGACTGGCAGTCAGCACAGAGCCCGACGCGGGGCTCGAACCCACGAACCGCGAGATCATGACCTAAGCGAAAGTCGGACGCTTAACCGACTAAGCCACCCAGGCGCCCCTGATTTTCCAATTCCCATCCCAAAATACGGCATTTGCCATTTACTGAGTGCTCACTGTGTGTGCGCACTCAAGGTCATCTGATCAGTAAGAGACATTACCAGAATCTAAACCAAGTTCACCCGGTGCTAAAACCTGGGCTCTGCTCCAATCTGCCTCTGATGCCCACACAGTGTGGATTTAATTTTAATTTTTAAAAATTAGAAACAATTTAGATATTTCTAATATGGGATTAGTTAAATACATGATGATGTATCTCTTCACTGGAATAATATCTGCATATATAGAATAAAGATGACAAAACTCATTGGCATGGAAAAATGAGATACCACTGAATGAAAAGTTTATATGTCAACACATCTAATGAAATCCTACTTTTGTGGACACCCCTGATTCCCTCCCATATTTAGAATCTCTTTATCAAGAAAAGAATCTGGAAAGATACACGACATGTTTAAAAATGTGATTACTCTGTTACAGGCTGAATGTTTGTGTCCCACTGCCCATCCCCAAATTGATATATGGAAGCCATGGCCCCCAGCGTGATGGTGCGGTGATAACCATCAGACGGGGCGAGTGGGGGATGACCGGGTTAGGTGAGGCCCTAGTCTGATGTGACTGGTACCCTTACCCTTGTACAAGTAGACCCCAGAGAGCTTGCTCTCTCTCCTAACGTGCACATAGAGGTCGTGTGAGCACGCGGGGCAATGGCAGTGTATTCTGAATGTCTTTCTCTCTCACGGAACTGAGGTGTGCAAAAGCAGGCTGCGCACTGATCCTTCTTCCTATCTCCAGCCACTACAGCAGTACCTGCGTCCCCCTATGGGCTCCAGGAACACTTTCCCAGGGAAGAAAGGAATAAAAAGTATTCAGACATGCACATTCCTGAGCCACCTCTGCCTACTCTGGTGTGAATGAATTCTGTCCCCGGTAAAGGGGGGGATGGGCAGAGTGTTGGTAGCTTCCTCTTTTCCTCCAAGAAAAGAAGTGACCACAGTAATTGCAGTCACGGGCACAGCCCCCATGCTTCCTGAGAGGCCAGAGCCCCAGGACAAAAGTGATCATCTAACGGAGACTTAGGAGATTTCCAGCAAATTTGTGTGCTTCACCTTAGTCATGATCTTATTCCACTAACTGTACTGTGTCTGGCTCCAACTGGTAAATCCGCCAATTTGGCCTCCATGAACAGCCTCCCTCAGTCACTGAACACCTAACATGGTCTCAGCTTTACTTCAATCCAACAGGTGTCTTTTTATGAATTCACTTCCACCCAATGGCAAAAAATGATACAGCTATTCAACACAAGCACTCTGTCTAGCTGCTATTACCACGCTGTTGACAGCAATCTGGGCTCTCACCCAAAATGACATGAGAAAGGTTTTCACCTTCTTATCTCAAGCTGGTTAGGCTTGATTATGGTGAACGTGCAGATATACAGATGTGGGGAGAGGGGTGCACCTGGGGAGGACAAGGAAGGTCTGTTCTCTTTCCTCATACACTGTTCTGGCTGTTTCTGAATGTCTATCCTTTTATAATAAACTAGTGAGTAAATGGTTTTCTGAGGTGTTTAAGTTGCTCTAGTACATCAGCCACCTAAGGAGGGGTTCATGGGAATCTATGATTCACAGCCAGTGGGTCAGAATTGTCATCTGAAGTGGACTGAGCCCTCTATCCGTGGAATCATCTGATGTTATTTCTGGGTAGATGGTGTCACAATGGAGCTGAATTGTAGAACACACAGCTGGTGTCAGAGAATTACTGGGTAGTGGGGAAAACCCCCACATCAGAGCCCATGACCCAAATCATCATGTCGTATGCCAACAAATGCCTGGGCCCTATGGAGCCCACTCATTGCTGCTTCCCAACAGCTGTCTAGAGGACCCATTATTTTCTTCACATTTCTAGGACAACCTTGTTTTTTTGACACTAATTCTAATCAATGGAAAGAATCCTCTCCTAATCCATTCTATTAAGTTCATTTTATTTATTTATTTATGTTTAGTGTTTTTTATTTAATTTTGTAAATTTTTTTATTAAGTTCATTTTAATTGGAAGAGCTTTTGCTGGATTCTTCTTTCTGACAATGTGAGGCCAACAGCCGTTCCTGACAGAACTATACCCCACCACCCGGAATAGACAGTACTCGGCATAACTGCCCAGCTTTCATCCTGGCACTTGAACATGACCTTGTAACAGAAAACGGAAAATTTAATTCTCCTTCACCTGTATACATTTTTCAACCTCCCTGAGTTTTATCCCATGATAACCACTGCTTTTCACTATTCATCAGTCTTTCAGCCAATAGAAAACTAACAGCGTTATTATTAGATGTACTTTAATGAGAAAACCTATTACCAGCAACCATTTCCTGTCTCCTAATAAAACTTTCACATTAATTTCAAACTCAAAGGCTTTGAATTTTGAATATAATTGTTTTCAAATTTTATTTCCTCTCTCATTATACAAATCTTTAAAAAAAATTTTTTTTATTGTTTATTGTTGAGAGAGAGAGAAGAGTGTGTGCGGAGGGACACAGAGAGAGAGGGAGACACAGAATCGGAAGCAGCTCCAGACTCTGAGCTGTCAGCACAGAGCCCGACGCGGGGCTTGAACTCACAAGCTGTGAGATCATGACCTGAACCAAAGTCAGACGCTTAACTGACTGAACCACCCAGGGGTCCCACAAATCTCAAGTTTACTTCTATTTAATTCCCCTGATGTCCATGACAATAAAAACACTGATAAATGACGACCAACCAGAACCCCCACGATCACCTCACACAGCTGTAAACACAGCTCTTCCCAAAGCATCCTCACCAACAACCCCAGCATCATAAATTACTCCTATGCCATTGAAATTAAATACAGGCTCCACCTCCCCAACCTTTACAACTCACAGAACCACTAAAGGTTCTATAATAAGTCCAAAAGAAACATTCCCAAAGTGACAGTATTAGAAACTCAAACCTCAGGGTATTCTCAAGGAGCAGTAGCTGCAGTATAGCTAAAATCTATCAATATTCCTCCCTTCTCTATACGTCTGACAGCTAGCTGACCATGGATAGTCCAGGGGCCTTGAGAAAGAGGGTTTTCAGAAGAGTGCCGTCTTTGCAATTTTTCCACCCAGCTATCCATCCCTCTGATCATCCATCCATCCATCCACCCACCTGCCTGTCCATCTGCCTGTCCAACCCCATTACTGAATATTAATTGAGCATGTACTACTATGTTCTCTCATTAGGGATACAGTGATGGACAAAACAGACATCAGACAAATCTGGGCTGATGTCATTCAGCCACTAAGTGAAACGGTTAGCTCAGAGAAGTGCCTTGTTCTCTTTGAGTTTCTCTCTTCCTCTGTAAATTGGGGGTTCTAATCTCTAGTTTGGCACGAAGAGGGTGAGAAGTACTGTATGTATATGGAAAGTCTGTTCCCAGCACCAAGAGCGTGGCGGGTGCCACACAAATGGTGGTTGAGGCAGTTCTCGATCTCCCCGGAGACCCCTGCCTCCCACTCTACTGCCACATAGGATGCCATCTGCACGATCCTTGCTCGTGGTGGCAACAGGTGCCTCTGGAGTGATGTGTGGAGCTGAGGCCTGGGAAGACTTGGTGGCACGTCTTGGACTTACCGGTCCCTGAAGAACAAGAGCTCCTTCCCAAGCATCGTCACGGCATCAAAGGATGAACTGGAGTCACAGAGGTCGGGGGTGGAGGGACTTTGAGGTGGGGCGTGCGGCACAGTGGGCTTTCCCGGGAATGGTTTCCTGGGTCCTAGGATTCAAAGCGACTCGGTCAACATGGTACCAGGAATCTAGAGTCCGTCTGCTTCTGCTCTGGAGACCCTCTTTCTCTGTACAGGAAAAGGTGAGGAGGCACGTGGCTGTCTGTGGCGGGCAGACCTGGGTTTGGATCCCGGCCACGCTAGTTGCTGAGTTGTGTGAGAATCAGGCACATCACTTAGCCCCTCCACACCTCTGTTCTTTCATTGGTGAAACGGGAGGGAGCAGAGGGTTTTCTGAGAAGTAATGTCTGTAAAGCACCTAACACATTGATTATCTTGGGGGTACTTCCTGTTCTGAGCCTATAAAGTGAGGAAAGCACATAACACTCTGGGCAGGCTGGTCATAGGGTGGGGTGAAATGAAGAGCCATGTGAGCCTGCAGGTTGTCTATGCCACCGAGTAGTGTAGTTATCACCCTCCCTGCCATTTCTAGGGGGATAAGATCAATTATCTGCCGGTGAGTAAGAACCATGTATAAGAAACTATAAAATATACCCATCCTCTCCCAATCTCTAAATTCTGACTCTCACCTAACTGCCCCCCTCAAAACCCAAGACAAATGATTATACTTTTTATGGTAGTTGAGGGACCAATGTGCTCTGGAGGAAACATGTAGAATTTAATTGTACATCTTAGAAGAGAAAGCCATGTTCATATCTGGTAGATAAGCTCTTCACAAAAGGGCACAGTGGGGCAGCCCCCTGATTGATCTTTACCTGTGCAGGTAACTCCTGGCAAAGTATACTTTCTCTAAGTTGGAGACTGAAAGCCTCTGACTTTCAGGGTTAGTAGTCAAAGAAGTGTAGCTACTGTACCGTACAAGGCCTGGATCCCTTTCACATCGTCCTTGGGCAGGTGGAAGCCGTATGGCTGCTGGTACTTATAGGTTGGGTACATCAGTGCCGACGGGTCTGTGGAATGGGCCAGGCCCAGTGCGTGGCCAAATTCATGAGCAGCTACGGTGAACAAGTTGAAACCTAGACAGTGTGAGACAGAAAAAGACAGCATCAATGTGGGATTTTATTTTCAGTATTTTCTGTCTTTACCGGAGAACTTATGCCCAAATCCTAGTAGTAAACTCACTTTCTTTTCATAAGCAGGTTATTCAAAGGTCGGTAAGTTATTCTGGGACCAAGCTGTGCTGACGTTGCCTATGCTTCCCCCTTGGCTGGACGGGGCCTTGGACTGGGGAAGGATGGAAACGTAACTCAGTCTGTTTTGTCCCTTGTCAGGGAAGCTCTGTCGACTGGTAAAGAAGGGCCTAATTAGAGCTAATGGTGGCAATGAAATCTGGATGCGGCCCCGACTGTGGGACTAGCTCCCTGCCGTCACAGCCTCCACCCCTCGCCATCCACACACGCTTCCCAAGGCATGGCCTTCTGGAACCTTTCCACCTATGCCCAGCACACTTCTTGGGAGAGTACAGCCCTCAGGTCCTTTCTGAGCTCAGTCAGTTTGCAGGCACAAGTGAGAGACAGTAACTGCTGCACAGAGCCCCGTGTGGAGGGAGCGTGGTGGTGCCTGGACACCCTGGCTATGAGAGGGTCAGTCAAGTCTACAGCACGCTTGTGGGCGGGGCTTTCCCCTTACGGTGTTCCCTTGTGGATTTTTGGCTTACTTGTTTTTCCTAGCCAGCCCCCCTAGTTAAAGGGCGGCCTGGGACGTTGACCTCAAGGTTTCATGGTGGAGGCCCAGAAGAAGGTACAATATTTTCCAGGTTATGGTGAATTGTGCATATATACCATTCATTCCCATAGTCCACTTCTCGGCATTGTCGAAATGGGTGTCCCCTCCCAGACCTTCTCCCGGTGCAAACGCATGGGCGAGGGTCCCTCGAGGCCCATCGAACGGATAGGAGTCCCCGTGGTCTAGACAGGCGAGGAGAGAGGCCAGTAGCGATTAGTCCTGAGGATCCTGGGCGATTCTCAAGGCATTCTTCATGTCATGGCTAATGGACTATATATATATACATATATATATATATTTTTTTTTTTTTTACAGATTTTTTTTAAAGTTTATTTATTTGGAGAGAGATAGGGAATGACGGGGAGGGACAGAGAGAGGGAAACACAGAATCCGAAGAAGGCTCCAGGCTCCAAGCTGTCAGCACAGAGCCCAATGTGGGGCTCAAACTCACAAATTGTGAGATCATGACCTGAGCTGAAGTCAAGAGCCAGACACTTAACTGACTGAGCCACCCAGGAGCCCCTCGACAATACTAATCACCTTGACACTCTCATACAAATAGATTCACTTTGCAGTATTCATTTATCATAAGAAGTTCTCATGTCAGTGAGAAATTGAAAAATTAAAAGGGATAATTCATATTTCAAAGCATGAAAAATTTAACAATGGTCTTTTGTTACTGTTTTTCTTGCCATGTCTATCTGCCAACACACGGCACAGTGTGGACGGTGCCCACGCTGCAGGTGAGTCGACCGGAGAGGACGGCATTGCCCCACGGCCAGCCCTGTTCTGAGAGCATGCGGGAGGTGCAGCCTTGAGCACTGGGCTCAGACAGAGCCCTGAGCAAATGCGTGCTTCCTGCCTCTACAGTATGATACATCGCAGGGAGGTAGCCAAGGGGAAGAAGAAAGTTTCTGCATGATTTCGATATGGTTTCACATGTAAAACTCATGCAAGCAGTACAGGTGTTAATAAAATCACAACTTTAAAAGCTTTGAATGTTTCTATTTTATCTATGTTTCATTGATGGTTAAAAAAAAGTTTTTTTGACGTTTAGTTTTCAGGGAGAGAGAGCACGCAAGAGAGAGAGCAGGAGCTGGGTGGGGGGTGGGGGTGCAGAAAGAGAGGGAGACACAGAATCTGAAGCACCTCCAGGCTCCAAGCTGTCAGCACAGACTGATGCCGGGTTCCTACTCACTAACCATGAGATCATGGCCTGAGCTGAAGTCGGACCCCATGGGCCCCCCAGAGGCCCCCTCATGGACAGCTTTTAATAAAAAAGGGGGAAGAACAAAATGAGGCAATGTTGTGAAGCTATGTTCATGGGTTTTCAGGATTTTAGTGAGAATACCGGGTTTTGTTAAAAACCCAACAAAACAAAGCCCTGGTTTGCGGGGTCCTGCACAGTGTGGGGCCCTCAGATCGTGGGCTCCAAGGACCCTGGTAAACAGCAGCATGGCCCCCGCTCAGCTTGTGTGTCAGGGAAAAGAGCACCTGCATGATATAGAGAGAAGCAGCCTCCGAAGCTGCCCTGAGCCACGCGGCCACCTCAGGGGGTGGCCTTCCTGTCTAGGAGGAAGGGGAGCCTCTGCGAGCCCGGCCACACCCAGGGCCACCTCGGAGGGCTCACCCGGGGACCTGATGACCTTCTCTCTCCTGGCTTCTGGGCACATCCTTCCCAGGACAGCAGCTTAACTTCAGATCAGGACGTGACGTCTCAGGGACCCTCGGACACGGCGTGAGGAGGCAGGAGGCAGGGCACTCGCTGCCCCCACTACTTGGAAGCTGACAAAGCAGAGGAATTTCGTGGCCTTTCCTGAATTTGCTCACTAGACATGCAGTTCCGGAAAGGGCTCCCTGTGCAAGGGTATGTGTCCACTCCTTACGGGGGTGAGCAGGGTGGAGGCCTGGAGACCCCACAGCATGTGGACAGGACAGCAGCACCCCCCCCCCCCACTGCTGTACGGAGGAAGCAGTCAGGGCCACTGGGGCGTGGGTGTCCTTCAGTGAGGATTCAAGGTGCAGATTCCTGGTGTGCGGCGCACACCGCCAGGGGGTGGGGTGAGGTCAGGGAAGCTACATGGCACAGACTTTGTCTCTGATGCAGCGGAAGCGGAAGCTGCGACCACCCAACGGCCCAGGCCAGGAGGATGAGCCCTTGTTGGGACCCCCTGATTCTAGTCTCTGCCTGATGGCCGTCACGACTTTGCCAGGACCCTGGCCGCCACCCGTCACGCCCCGTGCAGGAGAGGACGGTGCCCACCACTCGCACTGAGGGTTGTAGGAGGAGACAGTCGGATTCGCAGGCAGATCCCCGGGCCCCCCACCGTACCTCCACTTTCAAAAGATATCATAATGTCCGCTTCTCCCGAGGTCACCCTGACGAAGCTCAGGGGGACCGCGCTGCCCCAGGCCTGCAAGGCCATCTCCACTGCCTTGTCCACGTCAGCAGCTGCCATGGACGGCGTGTACTTGGATATTCTGTGAAGACACAAGGAACGGGTTTTCTTTTCAGTAGTTTAGCTCCTGGCGAAGAAGGGCAAGAATTTTGTTGAGCTTGAGGTGGGGTGAAGAATCAAAGGCCGAACGCTAATGTACAACTGAGACATCTTTCTCCGAAACAACAATTCTTATTTTGCTTTCACATTTGTTGAATTGCTGGAACGGGTGAAACAATTAGGAAAAGAAGAAGGGCCTGAGAGTTGAGATCATGTGGTGCTGAGAGTCTGGCTTTCACCCTGAGTTTAAAGAGTATAGCCTATGTCATTTCACAGGGCGGGAGATGCCCACTCTCCCCTACAATGGTTTTAGTTAAGGGACCTCTTTTTTCCCCCCAACTGGACTGAAAACTTTCAATCGTAAAAGTAAAAACATGGACTTTTGAGTTTTTGCAAATTCGTATTCCAAGGCCATTGGGATTTCCCCCGTTGCAGGGGGAATGTTCTGCTCTTAAAATAGTACGTATCTTAAAGAGGAAACACAAGCTTTAAACAAGGGTGCTCACCCGGCCCGGACAAGGCTGGAGTCTTTCATTAAGTGCTGGTGCGACAGTGACTTCTGGAGGCAGAAAAGTATAGAGGATTTGGGGCAAACAGTGGGCGTGGCGGTTGGCAGTGCTCTGGGACGGCTGCCCGCTGCCCAGGAGGGCAGGGGTAGGGGTTCCCGACAGCAAGCAGAGGAAGGGCAGGGGAAAGGAGGGGCCCCCTGGGACTCGGAGGGAGCCAGGGGTGCGGAGTGAGGAGCTGACTCAGCAACAGCCACCCGGGGAGCAGACGCCTGCCCTGCTGTCTTCCTCTGTCTCCTCGGCTGGTCCTGTGCGCACAGTAGGAGCTCAGCAACTACTTGGTAAATGCAGGAACCAGTGAAGGAAAGCGGGGTTTTAAAGCCTCTGCTGGTGGTCAGACGTTAGCACCTGCGGCAACTACGGGGGAGCTGGGGCAACAGATACACAGGTGTGAGCGTAAACCTGCACTTGACAAGTATCTGGTTGTTCCCACGCAGGTGGTGCTGGCTCAGCCGCAAAGCCCCGGGGCAGGTCCTGGGCGCCCGAAGGGAGGTCTCGCGGAGCCGGCCCTCAGCACTGAGGGGCCGGAGCGCGGAGACCTCCCGCGAGGGGGACAAGGGGCGCCGAGAGCCTGCACCTGGAGCGCCGAGGCGGCGGAGATCGCAGTCAGACGCCAGCAGCACCTGCTTCGTGCTGGGCGCGCCCGGAGCCTGCCTGACCTTCTCAACGAGCGGAGGACACGAGGATCATCTGCGTTTCACGATCAGTCGGGATCTGAGCCCAGTTCGGACTCGGACGTGTACACACACAAGCACTAAGCGGCGTTTCCTATTTTAATCCTCTGGGTTGCAAGAAGTTGTTCTGAGATCCAGTAGCTGCAGAGACAGAGTGCCTGTGCTGGCTCTAGTGCTCTCTCGCTCTCTCTCTCTCTCCTTTTAGGGGAAGGGGGCTTGCTCGGGAGTGCGTGCATGGTCAATGCGAGTGCGCTGAGGGGCTTGGGGCTGCCCGAGGAATATTATCACAACATTCTGCGTCTTTGAGTTTCCAATTAGCCTCATTGACTCCCGGTGTCTTGGCTGAGCTAGGTCACAGCTACAATTCTGCGACACAGGTAAACGCCGGGAAAGTCTTCATGGCTTTATATACATTTTTCCTGTCTTGCCTCCCCCTGCCCCACACATACTTGGGAGTTCAACTCTTTTTGGGGTGCTTCTTGCCCTCGTGTTTGGAGTTTTGTGGTTCCTGGACCACAGCAGAGTGACAATGGTGTTGAGAGCATCACCTTATCGACTCAGGCTTGCAGCCACCAACAGATGGCCCAGAAGAGCCTCTGTGCTCACGGGTGTTGGGTTGTCCCTTGACCACAGGGACCTGGGAACTGGGTGTGGCATTTACAAGCCACCCACCTGTGGCCCCCACACGTGCCATTGAGGGGAGAGAGCAGCAGCTGGTTATGTCCATCATAGGAACAAAAACATGAATGACCACATGAGCACTGAGAGTAGTAGCATGTTTTGATCAGAAAGCAACATTTTGATCACCTTGGCTTTTTAGGTCTGTATAACCTACACAGTGTAGTATACAATAATTTGTGCATGATCATAGTTTTTTAAATTGCAGGTTTGTAGGGCTTACTCTTTAATAATGGCTGTTTTTTGGGGCTTAGTCGGTTAAGCTTCCGACTCTTGATTTCAGCTCAGATCATGATCTCACAGTTCCATGAGTTTGAGTCCCACATTGGACTCCACACTGACAGTGTGGAGTATGCTTGGGATACCCTCTCTCTCTCTCAAAATAAATAAATAAACTTAAAAAAAATAATGCTGTGTTAGCAACTGTTTATGGGGCTCCTGGGCTGTATGTAAAACTCCCCAGAGCGTCAGGGCTCCCATGAGCCATTAGGCTCTGGCTCCGGCACAGCCCTGCGGCTGCTGTTTTAACAGTCCCGTCTCACCCCATCCCCAGGCATCGGCCAAATGTGCTCATCCTAAGAGCAGAGTCTGGCCCCAAGCCTGGCCTGGCCCTCTGCTGCCCTGGGCGGCCCCTGCCCCCCGGGGGCCCCCCACCGCACGCCTCTGTCTGCCCCGACTCCTCTTGCCCTTGGAAACCCTCACCGCTTGCGAGGCCTGGGCTAAGATGCAGCTGCAGCCTGCCCTGTGCAGTACGCCCTCCATCTGGGGTACAGGCCCAGCTGCCCCCTCTAAGTAAGGGGTGCAGGCCCAGGCGGGCAGTGGTGTCTGCCTGCCTCTGAGCCACCGGAGGGTGGAGGGGCCCCTCAGGAAGGAGGCCTGCTATCCGCCCCCCCCCCAACTGGGTCCCTGTGCTCCCAGAGTTCTCTGCTTACACCTGCAGCCACAATGATGTGTTTGTGTGTGTGTGTCTCCCCCAAAGGCCTCTGAGCTCCCTGAGGTCAGGAAGGTGTCTCTTCACCTCTTATCTCCAAAACTGGATGCCAATAGGTGGCATTTAGTAAATCATCAATAAAGTATTTTTATAGTTAATAAAAAAGTTTCTTTATTAATAGGTGAGTTTTATTGCTTCCCTCTGATTGAGGAAATTATTTTAAGAAAACTGGCTGGTACCATCAGATTATTAATCCTAGATTAGATTATCTTTCTTCAAAAACAAGTGCGTTGTCTCTTATTGATTAAATTATTGTGATGTCTAAAATGGCCAGTCGTCAGGATAATCCTGAGATCATATTTTGTAGTCAATCCCCCACTGTGACCGTCTAAAGATCAGCCCTAAAAAGTCTTCCTTCTGATCGTGATGAACCATGATTTTTATACAGATTGGAAGGGAGATGTTTCAAAAAGAAAAGAGAAGGGGAAAGAAGGGAGCCAAAGGGACGGGAAAGGGAAGGGGAGAGGAGGGGAGGGGAGGGGAAGGGGGGGGAGGGGAGGGGAGGGGAAGAGAGGGGAAGAGAGGAGGGGAGGGGAGGAGAGGGGAGAGGAAGAGAGGGGAAGAGAGGAGGGGAGGGGAGGGGAAGAGAGGAGAGGAGAGGGGAGGGGAGGGGAAGAGAGGGGAAGGGGGGGGAAGGAAAGGAAAGGAGAGGGTGTTTCTCTCTGACTGTGAAAGGACTGCATCTCATTACCTGTATGTCAAAGTATTTTTTTTCCATTTGGGTTCACCTGGGAAGAGGCGGTAGTTGGCCACATCGGGAACTCCGCAGCGGGGCCTCTTGATCACGTCCATGGTGGCCCGGTCCAACTTGCCCGTGACTCGAAGGCCAAAGAAGGCTTGCAACTCCTTGATCTTCTTGACCAGGGACCCGGCTCCTCGCGCGGCCATCTCGCCCAGCGGGTGGCCTCCCTTCCTCGTGTAATACTTGTCAAGGTAGGCCTGAAACGAAGAGGCAGGCGGACATGTCTGTGCACCGTCTCTGGGACAGACCCGTGCTCAGGTTAGGAAGGGATCATTTCTCGACAAGCTAAACGTAGTGTGGAGGGCATATTCCCGCCTTGAAAAAAAGTAAATACACTCATATGGATAAAGCTTTGACGGACGTATGCTGCATTGTTAATACTGATTATGTTTGCGTTGTTGGGATTGGAGATTTTCTTTTTTTTACTCACTTACCTTTCATAGTTTTCCTATAAGGAGTAATTATTTTAAGAGTAAAATATAGGGGTGCCTAGGTGGCTCAGTCGGTTGGGCATCTGACTTTTGATCTAGGCTCAAGTCATGATCTCACAATTCCGAGTTTGAGCTTCGCATCAGGCTCTGCACTGACAGTGTGGAGCCTGCCTGGGATTCTCTCTCTCTCCCTCTCTCTCTGCTCCTCCCCACTCATGCTCTCTTTCAAAATAAATAAATAAACTGTAAGATGAAAAATTAGTGGAGAGAAATCCCCACGAGTCATTTATTTGTCATTGAAATCTTTATCTGATTTGCAAAACCAAAACTATTCTCTGGGAGTTGGCTATTGGTATCATGTTTTCATGAAACATTATGCAAGTTCAGTGTGTTTCCACACACGGAGGCCTTGCGGTCCAGCCTCTCGTCTTACACAGAGACAGATAGAGTGTTTGTCTGGTGGCTTTCCACTGTTGGGTGTGTGGCCCTGAGCCTGCTCTCTGGGCCAGGCTTCCAGGACTGGCTCTTTGTGCCCCAAGGCAAGTAAAATTAACTGTAAATTATTTTATTTGCACATTAAGGCTTAAAACCTCCACTGGGTGTTATATGGAAACCAACTTGACAATAAACTATTTAAGGAAAAAAAACCCTCTATGTTCATCATTCAAAACTCTTCTACGACTTCCTGGCTGGAGTGAGACAGGATCATGCAAACGCAGAGCGCGAGCCTGAGGCTGGCCCTGGATTTCAACCACACAGAGCAGCTGAAGATGTCAGTGTATGTTGTATTTGATAGAAAATTCCATATTCATATTTTATGCACAAGGTATTTATTTGCTGCCTGTGATATTTATATATCACATTACTTTATCTTCTATATAAATTCTGTATATGATTTATGCTACATCTACACTTTATATATAAAAAATAAAACATTGAAAGCAGCCCTAATGTCTAACAACAGGGGTTATGTTGGACATTTTATTATATATTCATGTGGAGTAATACTAGACCTTTAAAATTACATTTAAAACAATTTTTTTAATGTTTATTTATTTTTGAGAGACTGAGAGAGACAGAGCGTGAGCAGGGGAGGGGCAGAGAGAGAGGGGGACACAGAATCTGAAGCAGCTCCAGGCTCTGAGCTGTCAGCACAGAGCCCGACGCGGGGCTCGAACCCACAAATCTTGAGATCACAACCTGAGCTGAAGTCAGACGCTTAACCGGCTGAGCCACTCAGGCACCCCTAAGATTACATTTTTGAAAAATATTCAATGGCATGGAATAATGCACTCATTACAAGGACAATATACTGAGAAAAGCAAAGGGGAAGTCCTTATACAGATTATAATCATAATTCCAAAACCAAACCAAACCATAAATATGTGTACTTATTATACTCATGTTTGTTATATATCTATAGTAATATAAGGTTAATATGAAAATTAGCATTTAAAATTGATATCAATCAATATATTGACAGTTACCATATGCATATAACTTATAATGAACCCGAGTAACATAGATAATGGAAAGAAATATGTCTGAATATGAAGCCTGATTACCTCTGAGTTGTAATATTACGGGCGATGATTTAGTTTTCCTCTATCCCAAGGTTTTCTCTGTGGATGCTGACTGTAATTGTTAAGGAGAAAATTAAAAGGAGCAAGATGTGCTCACCTGTTTGGACTAGGCATTCTGTCCCCTCCCTGTGGGGTCAACCCGTTCTCATCATCCCCTCCTCCTGTCTTTCCCAGTGGTGGGTCCCTGTGAGATTCTTTGTTTTTAATGTTTATTTATTTTTGAGAGACAGAGAGAGACAGAGCACAAGTGGGGTTGGGGTAGAGACGGAGGGAGACACAGAATCAGAAGCAACTCCAGGCTCTGAGCTGTCAGCACGGGGCTGGAACCCATGAACCGTGAGATCATGACCTGAGCCGAAGCCGGACACTTAACCGACTGAGCCACCCAGGCCCCCCATCCTTGTGAGTTTCTTAATGAGGTGAAGACCCAAGAGAAGAGAGGGGGTCAGCTTGGAGCCCCCAGGCCTGGAGCCCAGTGAGGGGCTCTGAAACAAAGGTGTGACCACTGGGTTTCATTTCCATCTCTGGGTGGACCATCTTAAGTGCGCATTCTGTCATTCTAGGTTTCTGATCGTTTTTGCAGATGACAGTTCTCCACGCCATTCCTCTTGGCTCGGGTTGACGCTGTGATAACAGGGCACTCGCGGTAAGTCTGGATTCAGCTCTTCCAGGGGGAAGCTCTGTGCAGCAGACCAGATGCTCCAGGTTTTCTGAGACAGTGTTGATTTCAAAGTATTTTGTTTCCTTGTTAGGATATGTGTGACTCTCACACTCTGGATTCTAATTTTGGTTTACAAAATACCATCACGGAAGAAAAGATGCTCGTGATAGATTAAGTTGAAAAAAGATTTAGAGCGACTCTTACAGCATAAGCCGTGTTTGTAAAGAAAAATGTGCGCAGATGGGTACACACAGAGGGAGAGACTCATAAACCGGGACTAGGCTGAGGAAAGGAGGCGTCGCCAAAAACTCAGTGATCAGGAAAAATAATATTGAGTGCAAACCTTAAAATCAAAATTAATACACAAAATCCATGATGAAAAAATACCAATGTTTTAAGTAAAGACAAGGGCCAGTCCTGCTTCATTCTCTCACCCTAATCCCAGCCCTGAGTCACAGCAAAGTGCTTTGAAAAATATAGATGAAGGGGTGAGTGAGTAGTGGTTTTATCTGAGTGATGGAATTGAGAATGATTCTTTTTTCATTACGTATGTTTTATAATTTTTCTTTTTTTTGTTTTTGCTTTTTTAAAAAAAATGTTTATTTATTTTGAGAGAGAGAGTGAGCCAGCAAGCCTGACATGGGGCTCGATCCCACGAATCGTGAGATCGTGACCTGAGCCAAAACCATCTGAGTCAGATGCTTAACTGATTGAGCCACTCAGGAGGCCCTGTTTTATAATTTTTCTACTGTGAACATATACCATTTGCACAATGTTTTTTTCTTTAAAATATGCAGAAGATGCTAGATCTTCAGCTCAAAAATTTTCATTCTGGCATAAACGATAGGATTAAAACAGTATCTGACACTGTGCTAAGCTCAGAGTCCATGTTTGGTTAATATTTAGGCTCTTTCCTTTGGATAGAATATGCAAATTTGCTTCTTTGAAGAATTATCAGGTGTCCTGAGGGCCCAAATCATTCTTGTCAAAGTTATTGGCAAGGTTTTAGCATCTTTTCAGAGTCAAAACATTCAGGGAGGCACTAGATGTGGACTGAGAATTGCATCCATGTTCATCTCAACCCTTGGGTGTTGTTGGCTCTGGTCCAGGATTTTAGGCCCCCCCCCCCCGAAATGTCCTATTTGCTCCCCACCCCTGTCCCTCTTCCGCTGTTAAAATTACTGGGTTTTAGGGTTGGCTCTGAGGTGGTTCTCTTCCTGCTTCTTTCAGTGTTTGAGTAAAATAATGGAGGTCTACAGGGTCAGTCCTAGCAAGCGAGTGACCCAGGTCCCCCCCTCCCTCAGCTCTTTGTTCAGTGCACTCTCCTGGCATCCTTCTTGAGAATCAAGAATTTAAAACTCAGAGTTAAGTGTGCTTCAAAACAAGGTGAACTTCTAGATATGGTTCCTTCAGCATTTCTTTCTGTTTTGGCTAAGCCACAGACCGGGAATTGTGAGGACTTGTGATGTTGTGTGATGAATCCTAGGTTGTAACAGGTTTGTGTCTTCGGTGTTCTTATCTACAAGATGAGGTTGGTGTTTGTTTGACTGACCACACCAGGGTCAGGATCCAATGAGATTCTCGGTGTGAAAGTGCTTTTAAATGTATTGAAGACTTTAAATAAATGTACACCCCCTTTTACTTATTAATTCCTCTTCTGGAAATCTGTGCGGAAAAAAAATCATCCTTTAGATCAGGCTGGTGTACAGAGATGATCACAGAAACACTTTTCATATAAAAATAATCTGTGGGTTCAATTAAATAAATCATAACTCACTTATAGTCTGGAATATTTGTAACTCTTTAAGGCGATGTTTAGGAAAACAATATAGAAATCAAAATTTTCTTATGATTCAATAATCAGTAATAAATGTAGGAACCAAATGTAAAAATTAGAGTATCTCTTGAGCACCGAAAGTAAAATTGTAGTAAAATCACCTGAATTTAACATTCTGTATTTGGAATGTTTCAATTTTAATTTTTTATTTTCTTCAATTATGAGTTTATAATAACATGATAGTGAAAATTTTATATTATTTTTAAGGACAACTTAACAGCCTGTTAAGTGTTGTTTTAAACGTTGTATTGATATTACTGGTTTTTAAAAAACAAACAAGAACGAAATAAAACTCTGGCTTAAGAGCCTAAGCATTTCATCGGTTCATCGTTTTCATAGCTTTTATCCTCATCAGCAAAGCAGAATTTAACGAATTACGAGAGGGTGTTAAATAGTCAGCTTGTTCATGTTTTCAAGTGTAGGTTATTGGGCTCCTGGGTTTGGCAGGAAGCATTTGGAAATTTTGCTTGTCTGGTGTTTCCGGACACAGGAAACCAGCTGCAGTCTCTGGACAAATGGTCTGGGGAGAAGAGAGCCGCCCGGAAGCTAATTTTCCTGACCCTGTTCGCAGGCACCCCCTGGGCCGCTAGCCACCCGCTCCCCCAGCTCCTGCCACCAGCCTGAGGTGGTGGCCGGGCTCCCTGGCCCCCAGGCAGTCATGTGACCGGCTCTTTCTTAGAGTTCAGGTTCACCTTGAATGTCACTTCCTCACAGAAGCCCTCCTGGACTGCTCAGGCGAAAATGTCCCCCGAGGTCCCAGTCGCTACCATCCAGTCTCGTTTCCTCCTTCACTGTCACTTATCACGTTGAAATAACCTCGGGCGCTTTGTTGATTGGCTCCTTGTTTCTCTGCTCCCAGCAACCTCTCCCCCCTGCCCCCTTAAGTGCCCTAGAAACAGGGATTTGACTTGTTTTGTTCAGTGGTGTTTCTCTGGTGCACAGGACAGAGCCTCGCATACAGCACACAGTAAGCTGTCAGGAAACTGTCATCTGTTCATTGAACAGATGAGCTGACACTGCACGCTTGTGCATTATTCTCTGTTGTATTGTTACACATAGAAGTCCCTTACCCACAGAGGAAACGTCCCCAAACCCCCAGAGGGTGCCTGAAGCTGCCGGTAGTACTGGACCCTATAAGTACTGGTTTTTCCGAGACATACATACCTATGATAAAGCTTAACTTATAAATTAGGCTCAGTGAGAGATTAACAACAAATACTAACAATGCAGAACAATTATAATGATATACTGTGATAAAAGTTATGTGAATGTGGGTGCTCTCTCTCTCTCTCTCTCAAAATACCTTATTGTTCCATACTCACAATCTTGTGATAATGTAAGGTGACGAAATGCACTGAGGTGAATGGTGCAGGCGCCGTGACGCGGTGTTAGGCTGCTAATGACCCCTCTGTATGTCAGAAGGAGAATCGTCTGTTTCCCCATCATGAATGACTGTGGGTAACTGAAACCGTGCAAAGCAAATAAGGGGGGCTGCTGTATTTCTATAAACTCTGAGGGGTACCTTAATTCTTTCTAGTCACTGGGATCCACTTTCGAGGTTTGTTCAGATCATTTTTTGTAAGTTTATTTTTATTTATTTTGGGAAAGATACAGAGAGCAAGCAGGGGAGGGGCAGAGAGAGGTGACAGAATCCCCATCTGGCTCCACGTTGTCAGCACAGAGCCTGATGAGGGGCTCAAACTCACAAACCGTAAGATTGTGACCTGAGCCGAAATCCAGAGTCAGACGCTTAGCCAACCGAGCCCTCCAGGCGCCCCTTGCCAGATCATTCGAGCCTGCTAAAGAGGGATGGCTTCTTCCTGCCCTGAGCTGCTGATGGGGGCTGCTGTAGGCAGAAGAAGGTGCTGACCAGGTTCCCGGGTCCTTGGTTGAAGGTCCTTCTGAGAGGAGGGTGTCAGGGAGCCCGAGAGGGAGCGGAAGTGAGGGATCCCAACATCCGAGGCCACTTGGCTCTTCTCCAAGAGTCCCAGCAAGCATATCTTTTCCTGAGACTTTCTGGTCTTGTTCCTGCATAGACTGCTCAGGGTCGGTTAGTTCCTTCTGCGAAGGGCCGATAGGTGACATTTTCGGTTCTGCCACACTCTGTCGTTGTGGTACAGAAGCAGTAGTGAGAAGCAGATGGAAGGCGAGGGGCAGTTTGGCCTGATGACCATCGTTTTTCTGGACCCGGGCTAGAACCACCGTCTTCGGCTCCCTCGGATCAGGTCTGGCCTCAGCGTGACCCTCCTTCCGCGCCACAAAGGCTGTGTGGCTCCTCAGAGTGGCATGACGCGTGCTGAGGGAACATCACATCCGGGGAGAAGGGACCCAGAGCCAGCTGGCACTGGTGAGACACGGTTTGAAATAGACCCTGGAATTCTGAGACACGCTATCTTGAAATGAGTTTACGTGAAGTGGGCTCAAGTCTAAGGACGCTGAGTTTAACAACTCTGGTCTCGGCATCTCGTCTGTTGTGTATAAGCAGGGCTGATACTCAAAGTGTTTCATGACTGGTGTGGCGGGGGGGGGGAGCTGACTAATTAGAAGGCACGAATGGTGCACACAGTCGATGAAGCCACACAGGTGCGTGCAAACCAGTTCCGAGGAGCCCCCACCAGCGCGGTGCAGGGGTGTAGCCTGGCAGGTAGGAAAGGAACCTGGAGCAGGGCTGGGAATCCCGGCCACTATCATCTGGCAGACCGTTGAGAGCGAGGCTTTGGCGCAGACACGTCTCATCTGCACACCTGTCACTAATGTTGGGAGTCCCATCCTTAGAGGATATTCCCCCCAAGGTTTTATTTTTAAGGAATCTCTAACATGGGGCTTGAACCCACAGCCCCGAGATCAAGAGTCACATGCACCCCCTAGATGTGTTTCTTCAGGTTAAAGATCGCCACCTTCCATTACATGCAAAAACTGCATGGAAGCAACTAGACATGAATCACTTTGAGTCACGTGATCATTGCAAACATTTGAACGTGCATCATTTGTATTGTGTCCTTTCCACCTAGTCCAGAGGCGTCTTCAGAGAAGAAAATACAGAGAGCGTATGTGAATAAGGTACTCGGGGAGACAGCTTTATAGAGGAAAGGCTTGCAAGTGAGGAGCGGTAGGCATCGGGGAAAACTCGGTTCACTTGAGATTTTGATCCAGTTTGCCCTAAGGAAGTGTTGTTCTCTAACGTGTGAACGCAAGAAATCTTTGTGAGGCGACTGCTAGGAAGCTCAACACTAACTTCACAACCTACCTCCAGCGTGCAAAATTTGCACCTTGGTTTTCAGTTTTCTACCCCTATTTTCCTTCTACATTTCCCTTCAAATGCTTCGTCTTTTCATATTGCGTGCATTTTTGCAAGCCGCTTCCATTTCTGCAGAAAGCCAGCTACCTGGATATCCGTTTATTTAGTCATGAGCATGTACCCCGAACGCGCACCGGACAGCAATCTTCGCTGTACAGGAGGTGGGATCCGTTAGACTCCCCTGGACTTATACGATGATTGTAAAACAATAACATTGTTTTTCTTGTTTTCTCACTACACCCTTTTAGGTTTTTTGGGGTGGGGGAGGAAGAGGGAGGTGTGCAAAGATTCACAAACCTGCGCCAAGTGGTAGTTGCTCCTTGAGGTCCTGGGGGTGGCTGCAAACAGGGAGGGGGCTGCGGTGGAGAACTTCAGAGCTGTGATGAGGAGCACAGCAAGGCCAGACGCGGGGAGCACCTTCATCTCCTCCGGGCAGCTCAGCAATTATATCAGTCCCGGGGAAGGCAGACTGTGCTTTCGCACTTCGACCTCGAGCTGCTTTTATAGCATCCAGCAGGTCTGGGCCCTTGGAGCAAGGATGACTCATGTCTCAAAAGGTAATTATACAGCTCATTCCTCTCCCTGATGATGGGGTAACACACCAGGACTCAGGAGTTGGGGAAAGCTTCATTCTTTGTGATTTACTGAGTCGCCAAAGGAGAAAAACAGTCGGTTTTAATGACGTTTGTCAGCTGCTTACCCAAAGTGGGGTAAACCTGATTAATTTTAACTCAGTTCAATGGAAACATTTGATGAGTCTCCATGAGGGAGCCTTTTCCCACTCTGATGACAGAGGAGGTCAATGTTTTGAATACAGTTTAATTTGTCCTTGGTAATTCTGCCCCCTGCCCTCCAAAACTCCATCCAGTAGCCTGCTTCTTCTGCAGCCATATTTATCAATAACAAACTCTGTTCATGATGACAGTTCTGGGCACGTAGGATCCTGAATCATCAAGGAAACATCACATTATACTGTGCTGACTTAGGCTGGAGAGTAGACTGATAGCTGTTTGAAAACTCTTGAATAAGTTGGTGCATGAGATCTATGTTAGCTCACCGAAACGCTGGACAGAACTACCCCTTCTCTGTGCACTCCCATTAACTGGCATCGTACTCTCTTTCCTGACTCTGATTAAGGTAGATGTTGATCTCGAGCTGGCGTGGAGAAACGGCTTTTATAGTGCGAAGAGCACTTTGGCATCAAAGTGAGATTCAATTTTGAGATACTTCCCAGCTGTGTGAGTTTTGTCAGGGCGTTTAACCTCCCTGAACATCAATTTGTTTGCTTGTTTTTCTCTGCAGAACACTGACGACACCGTGTGTGAGCTCAGCGTTATGGGAGAGGCACAGCATATAGCATGGTGTCTGATAGCCACTTGGCATCCAGGAGGCATGGATCCAAATCCCAGTCTGACACCTGTCCATATGACTTTGAGCAGTCTACTCAATCTCTTTCTGTGGTAGTTTCATCTGTAAAATGGGATTGTCACACAGGAGTAAACCAGGTCAAGAGAAAGCCCTTAGCAGAGTGCCCAGTGGACATCAGTTCCTACAAAATAATATTTGGCCTATCTCTCTACTTTGGGGCAAGGCACCTGGAAGATTTGAACAAATGGATCAATGGACGACTCCAACCATGATTCCCAAAGTGTGGTTCCTGGACCAGCAGCATCCATGTCACCTGAAACTTGCTGGAAATATCAACTTGCTGAATCGAAAAATCTGGGAACAGGGCCCTGCCTTCTGTGTTTCCACAAGCCCCTGGGTGATTCTGAGGCACACTGCAGTTGGAAAACACTGATTAGGTGAGCAAATAGCATTGCGGGCTCTGGAATGGAATGAAAAAAATGAAAATGAAAAAATGAATGAAAAAATGAAAAAATGTGTGAAAAGTAACAAGAATATCCCAGTCACAGAAAGTATTCAGTACTGCCCTTTCCATCCAGAGCAGTGATTTTGGGTGATGACATATCTCGTCTTTGAACATCATTCTTTAAGTTTGTTGCAAATAATTTATTACTAATACTTGTTAAGCCACAAAAATGTATAAATGACTAGCCTTCCACTTAGACTAGATTCAAGCTTATTCCCATAGTGATCTTGCTTCCTCTCTGTCGCTCAGTTGTGTTCCAAGATTCTCTCCTGCAAGGAAGTGAGCAGCCTGCGAGTGGGGTCTAGTGAGTAAGCCGGGTCCTCGATCAGTGTCTGTCACACGTGTTAACATGGTCTGTCATGCACTCTGAGAATGCACTCTCTTGTGTAACAGAAGGAAAATCAGAGTTCCATGAGACTTGTTCAACTCACAGGGTGTAAGCTCCTCGAAGACTGAATGATACAAAAGTCACAATCACGTTCATTTGATAAATGGATGAATGGATGTACAACACAGACTCCTAGTCACTTTTGGTCTGAGTAGAGGAAAAGATTTCAAACTTTGCAGCTTCCTGTTCCCACACCTTTGTGCAGCTGCCCACATTAAAGAGGAGACTTGCTTCCACTTGGCCATTTTGCTGGCTTGTCTTCTCCCCAGGTCACCGCTTGAGTCCCTCCAACCATCCGGGGACAAAGGCAGCCAGGAAGCGGAAGACAGTCAGGAATGTGGGTCAACAGAAGCTGGTCTCACCTACAGAACTCAGAGTCGCTCAGTCCCATTTTTGGAAGCAGACTGGGATCAATACCAGCCTATAAGGGGGTGACCTAGGGATTTCTAGAAGGTTCCAGCGTCCGCTCTTCTAATGCAGGAATGCAGTCAATCCTGGCGATCCCACTGTGACTCTTCAGTTGTAACGTCCAGACACGGAAGAGGATTAGCAACTTACGTTCTTTTAAGTCATTTACACATTAGTGTGAATCGCTTCCACCTCAAGGCCAGCGCTTGGCAACGTCCTTGACCTTTCAGAAGACCATGACCAACTCAGGCTGGTAATTTTTCACTAGGTGTTTCCTTTTCCCAGTTTTCTTCCTCGTTACAGGGGAGCAAAGTCAGCTTTCTTTCTATCCTTCTTGTATTAAATCGTAATTTAAATCCAAAGTGTCCCAACCTAAAGAGACCATATCAAAGCCAGTCAACGACTAAAAGGGAATGAAACGAGAGGCCGTATCACAGGGAACCACGGAGAGCGTCATACCTGTGGAACAATGCTACGCATGAACCAGAGGTCGGTGGCCCGCGAGCAGGGGTGACGTGTGGGGATCCTGCGGACTTCCCAGCAACTTTAAACGGGAGTTTCCGTGTGCCAATAACTCAAAGGGAAATGGGTGTAAATCACAGAACCAGGTTCACTACAGAGAACTGCTTCTTGCCCCATCCCAGCTGAATTCAGCCCATGGGAGTTTTAGCAAATCCTCGCCGCCCGGGCTCTGAGATGGTGTCTGCTCCGCGTGTGATGGAATGGTTGATGAATACTTGTTGACCAGTCAACCGACTGCCCAGTTGCCTTACGTATGTGAGAGGCACAGAATTGTATGCAGACAGACCTACAATCAAACATTGGCTCGCTACTTTCTAGATGTGTTAGCCATCGGCGTTTTGAGCAGTGAAATCCAGTTCTGGCTGATTTAAGAGAAAACTTTTTGTTTGTTTGGTTGGTTGGTTTTTTTTAAAAAAAAAAAACACCTGGTAGCTGAGAGAATTTCCGGGAAGGCTGGGACACCAGGCCGGGAGAACGGCAGGCCCAAGGGCTGAAGAAACCAAAGCCAAGGAGTGACCGTGGCTGGGCCCTCGTCTCCCTTCCCCAGACAGTTCGCCAGCTCAGTGGCGGATGCGGCTGCTGCCAGGCTCCTGGTTCTCGTGGTCTCGGTCCCTTTCCCTCAGCACCCAGGGTCTTCCCGGGCTGGGTGAGTAGGCTGGGCCTGGGTCACACGCCCTGACCCTCACGTGCAGAGTCAACAGGCAGGATGGGCAGCTTGGCGTCGGCCAGGAGGCGGGACATGTTCCGCACGTGCGTGTGGCGGGAACGTCTCCCGGGGAGGAAGTTCGTGCCAGGGGCCGAAGAACTAAGCAGAACCAAACCCGGGAAATGTCCCCCGCAGTCCAGGAGGCCGTCGGCACCACCTCCTGCTTGGTGGCGTGAAGATGAATCCTGTCTCACAGGGCATGGAGAAGATTCAAACAGCTAATGGATGCTCAGCTCAGCGCTCGGGCTGGGTCATAAATGGGAGACTCCAGGATTACTTTTTGCCACAAATCGGAGAAATTTCCCAGAAGTACTGGGATGGGCTAATAAAAAATGAATCTGAGATATTTTCTTAGTTCTGAGATACCAGTGTTCATTGGATGGAGCAGCTGTGGGAACAAATAAAGCACTATGTTGTCAAATGTGTACATTGGCGTAGCAGGTCCGTCACTGCTAGAATGTGATTTCCGCGGGGATCAGGACTGTACGTATTCTATCCCCTAGTACTCAGTACTCAGTACTAGTGCCTAGCACTCAGAGTAGGGCCTGGCACAAAATAGTTGCACCGTGAACAGTTGCTGCGTGTATGAACCCGTGGATGAGTGACTGAATGACTAAAGCGAATAAGGAAAATCAAGATGGCCCTCGAAGGGGTAACTTTGAAATCAAACCAAGGTGTGTAGTGCTTCCCCAGGGTGTCAGAACTTCTCCCAAACCCGTATTGTATGCTAGGCATTGAAGTATGTGCTCAGTTTTCTTTTTTTAAATGTGTGTTTGTTTGTTTAGAATCCCAAGCAGGCTCTGTGCTGTCAGCATGGGGCCCAATGCAGGGCTGAATCTCATGAACGGAGATCATGACCTGAACAGAAATTGAGTTAAGAGTCGATCGCTTAACAGACTGAGCCCCCCAGGCCTCCCAGGACATCTCATGTTTCAGGAGAAGCTGGCGCTCCAAGATTTTAACCAAGATCCGCTGGAGCTCAGAGCCCGTGCCCCTGACAGTCACGGGAACGTCCGTGCCCCGGGCCCGGGCCCTGCAGCGGCGCTGGCGGGGCTCTGCGCCTGGCAGGGGGGCCGCCCGGCTCCCCGGGGCTCCTGGGTCTGGCCTCACAGAACACGGCCAGCCCGCCGGCCCAGCCCCCTGACTGGTGATGTCCTTCGTCACCGCCAACAGCCCAACCGTTACCCTCCTTTCTGTCTTTCCATCTCTAGGAAGTAGCTTTCATAAGGGATTACATTTCTGGATTTCTAAGGAGTTCTGTCCCCACCGGGAAGAACGCCCCCCTTCCCCAGCTCACCACAGTCTTCCTTCCAGATCTCTCCAGGAAATATACGCCACTTTGAAGGCCGACTGATAAAAAATAGTCACTTACTTGTAATTCACGCAATACTCTATTTTGTGGTTGTATTATGACTTTTTGAAGTCGAGAAGTTTTTATTAAGAATGGAGAGAAACGACTGCTCTTCTGAATTTCTAAGTAAACATATTCTAGAGTCAGATGGAATAAAAGTAGAAAGAAAAACTGTCTTTGAAATCAAAGACTTTCCTCAGAATCCCACACAGAAAATAGGCAAATGGTCTGACATTGCTCGTGAGAATGAGCATAGCAGAGAGGGCCTGGGGAGCTGACCCGTGTATCCACCGTGGGGAGCAGGGGTGAGGGTTCACCAAGAGGAGAGGAAAGGGGGGAGAGGGGAGGGTTGGGGAGTGGAGGGAAGAGGAGGGGGGCGGAGAACAGACTTACTTATACCACACATGAGTTTGGTTGGAGAGAAGGAAACATCTAAGAATTGTTGGCATTAAAACGAGCTATTGAAGAAGTTTGTGAACTTGCCTCCGGGAGCCTTTGGTTACAGGACAGAGACGCTTCGAGGAGAGGAAGGGGCTGAGTTGTGTGGGGCTCTGTCTGTGGCTGGGGTGTATGTGGGGAAGTTAGACTAGATGATTTTTTTCAGTTTATGTACTTACATGCATAATTATAAGTATATATACATAAATAGAAATAAATATATATGAAATATAGATAAGTTCACTATGTTCAATATATTCAATAATTTTTTCAATAAATTCATTCAATTTCATTCAATCACATGTGTTTATTTCACTTAATTCATACCCAGTTCAAGACCATCAGTCACTTTTTAGGCACTGGGAATACAAAGATGAGGCACTGTTTCTACACGGCAGGAGCTCAGATCGGTTGGTGCACTAAGATGGTGACTTGGAGCACACCTCAGATAAACACGGACTGACTCGGTGACAGACACATGCGCCTTCCCACTGCAGGTGGGCAGAATCCTTCCAAAAAGCAATCATGTCATATATACCCAGAGCCATAAAAGGGGCTGTGCCGTTTGGGCCACATTCTGTCTCTAAGGATTTCCACTAATACAAGACTAGAAACAAAAACGTTTATTTTTTTTTTTAATTTTTGATGTTTTATTTATTTCTGAGAGAGAGAGAGAGGCAGCATGAGCAGGGGAGGGTCAGAGAGAGAGGGAGACACAGACTGAACAGACTCCAGGCTCTGAGCTGTCTGCACAGAGCCCGCTGTGGGCTCAAACTCATGAACCCTGAGATCATGACCTGGGCGAAGTCAGATGCTTAACTGACTGAGCCACCCAGGCGCCCTCAAAAATGTTTATTTTACGTCTCATTATTGAGCAAAAACTTAGAAACTGCTTTGATGTCTAAAAATACAGAAGTGGTTTTAGAAGTTATGTCAACTCAACGTTGTATGATTCAGTCATTAGAAATAAAATAGCAGTGCGTAAAATATTAAAAGAACAACTTGAACCAAAAGAGCAAACTACAAAATTGGACAAATTCGGTGCCAGTTTGCTAAAGAAAAGCACGTGCTTCTAGGTGAACAGCGGGAAGGGAACCGGCAGCACGGACACCAGGAGTGTGCGCGTCAGACTCTGTCTGTAGCCATACACGCTTCCCTTGAAAGCCGTCACGCATTTCCAAGCCAGCGCGTGGGATTCTGAAGGGCTGTGTCGGCGTGCCCTTCGGTCTGCGCGTGAGGACCGCAAGGCCTGAGCGCCGACCCGGAGTTTCTCGGACGCGTGGGTCCGCCGCCCGCACCCGACGCCGTGTCCAGAAGGTAAAGAGAAACGTGCTCCTGCGCGTCGGCGCCTCGGGGCCTCCAGGGGGAGACACCTGCCGTGCCCTCGGGGAGGGGGGGGGGCGTGGGGAGGCCCGAGCGAGAGCACTGCTGGGAGGGGCAGGGGCGGGGGAGGGTCCAGCAGTGGGCGGGGTGCTGACTGGCAAAGGAGCGGGTCTGGCGACGGGGGCCGGGGTGACGGAGCAGGGGACACGGAGGAGCCCCTCGTCCGGGAGACTGGCGTGCTGTCCGCACGCGGTGGCCCGGGGGTGCAGGGCGGGCAAGGCGGGCAGAGCGCGGTCCGTCGGAAGAGACCCCTCACCCAGTTCTGACGACGAAGCCGGAAGGCAGAGGCCAGGGTCCAACCCGCTCCGAGGCCGGGGGCGCCGGGCCCGCCCGGGGGGCTCAGGTCGCGAACCGTGAGGACACGCGCTCGTGCGATCCCAGGCCGCCAAGCCGCGCGTCCGGTGCGTGGCCCGCGCGAGGGGCGGGGAGGCGGGCGCCCAGCGGGAGGCGGGCGCGGGGCCGGAGCCGGAGGGGCGCAGGCTGGAGCACGCCCGTCCAGGCCGCGCCGAACCCCAGGCCCCGGCAGCGGGAGGCACCCGAGCGCTTTGGGGCAGATGCGTCGGGCCCTGAGGTGCCCAGGGGGGTGGCTCGGACTCCAGGCGGGCTGCTCCGCGTCCAGGCCGGAGACGGTGGTCGTGAGGCCGGTGGTCGTGCAGGGGTGGCCCCGGGACCGGCTGCGTCCGCACCACCCGGGAACTTGTAAATTCCTGCCTCCCCCAAACCTGCTAAATCAGGAACTGGCCGTGGGGGCCCAGCAACCCGTGATTCAAGAAGCGAGCCGGCGGACTCCGGCGCGTGCCCGAGTAAGAGGGCCCCTGGCTTAAAGTGGGCCGCGGTGGTCAGATCTGGGGCGCGCAGAGTGGGTGCGGCGGGCCGCCGGCAAGAGCGCGGCATGAGCCGTGGAGGAGCGGGGGTGAATCCTGCTCCCTCCCAGCAAGGCGTGAAGGCAGCGTGGAAAATGGTGGCCATGTTGCATCAGCGGGGACAGTCGGCCTGGGTGTAGACTCTTCCCCCTTCACCAGGAACTGGTGCCCAATGTCTCGGAGATGTGGCTCTGGGTGCACTGACCCTGCAAATATGGGGGGGATTTCCTGTGTCATTTCCCAGGGAGAAGGGGTACATGAACGACAAGGTTACCACTGAGGGCATTCGGGACTCAGCCCCACTGAGGACCCCTAAGACCCTGGGTGGAGCCTTCGGACCTGTGCCCAGGAAGGACGAGTAAGCTGGGCGAGTTAGCCACGCACCCCTAAGGTTGCTCTTGGGACATTCATTTTCAGGAGCATGCAGACTGTGTCCCACGTGACTGTGTCCCACACCTGCCAGGTGCGCGCCTGTGACCAGAAAGACGTGGGACTTGCCTGTCACCTCCAAGCCAGGCAGCCTCCAAGGCAGGCTGAGGGGGAAGAGTGAGGCACCGACCGTGGCTGAGACACAAACCCATCTGTGTCTCCACCTCCTCATCCGGAGGAGCACGGTGAGGATGGTGCACCCCTGCAGGCGTGTTAGGAGGGCTAAGGGTCAGGGCGTGCATAGCTTCTGAAGCTGTGGACATGTCCCAAGTCCTCAGTGGATGTCAGTTAGTATTTTCTGCCAAGACAGGAAGGAGCAGAGAAGGTGTGAAGGTGGGAGCCAGGGGAATGGGCGCTCCGTGGTGGACGTTCCGTGTGATTGCAGGTGGACAGCGGGTCGCACATCCTGTGTGGGGGCGGGGGGGGGGGGTTGAGGCTGGAGACGTGAAAGCAGGAGGCACAAAGTGTAGGTGATGTTAAAGCCGTAAGACTCCCCTGTGGAGAGAGTAGGCGAAGAAGAGAGGTAAGGCAGCCTTGACCCTAACGTCAAACAGGTCATCCACTTGTCTCTTTCTAGAAAGATCTTGAGCTTCCCTTCCCCTGCCTTAAAAAAATAATTTATTGGGTTTCTTCTTTCCTCCTCCCTCCCTCCCCCCTTCCTTCCTTCCCTTCTCCCTTCCTTCCTTCCTTCCTTCCCCAAAAGCCATTAAGCAAAGTCAAATGGCGATGGTATGTTGGGAAAGACAGGCCTGAGCAGGAGTCAGGGCATATGTAAGGGGGGCAGTGAGAGGCCGCAGCCCAGCAGGGTCGAGATTGGCTCCATCGAGAGGCCTAAGATAAGAGGAGCCAGGTTTCTCACTGTCAGAAAAGAGAGGCACAGATGAAGCTTCAATGAAGCCAGCGAGCATGGGAACGCAGGTGTTGGTGAAAGCTCCTGTGACACAGAAATAAATGCGGAGCTAAGTGTGCAGGGGTGTGTATGCACACACACACCCATGTATGTTTCCCATCGGTGTCCACAGAAAGGGAGGAGAGATACACCCATAACAATGTGCACACCTTGTACCCAGATTTTGCTTTCAAGGCCACCTCCATGGAGAGGAAGCAGGGCTTCTGGGAAATTGCAGAGACTGGCGCTGGGGGAGGGAAATGAAGAGAAGAGCATGGAGGATTTTGTGGTGCTGGGCACTAAGGAAGTGCTCAGGCAGTGGTGGAGGCGCGTCTAAAGGACCCAACACTGCTTGTTGGAGCCTCCTCTGGTCAAATTTGGGACACTCAGCATCAGAATACATGATGATAGTAGTGGGTTATAGTCCAATGGGTGAAATAGGGACCCGTGAGTCTATACCGATATAAACACAGAAACTAGGGAGAGAAGAGAAAGCTGTTCCCTGAAGTAGAAAGCCAGCTAATAAATAGACACAAAGGGAACGATGGTTGAGGAAATAATGATTTGGAAGCCATCTTAGTGATGATTGATCGAGATAAGAAACCTCAAGGGAGGCTAAGAGTAGTGGGTAAAAGGGGATAAAGCAAGGGGGTTTTACCCAGCTACAGGCATTATCCCGCGAAATGTCTCAGTCACCAGGGGGAGCTTACCATCAGCCTCTAAGGAGATAAATGGACACAACGTGCCGCCCAATAGGTTGCAAAGAAAAGAACAGTTTCTGTAACCCTCTGGCCAACAGTATGTAACCTGAGCCTGTTCGTGAGAACACAGCCAGAAAACCCAAGCTGAGAGATTTTCTGTAAAATAGCTGCTGTAGTTATTTAAAAATGTCAAGGTCATGAAAGTAAAGGAAAGACAGCACTGTCCCAGGTGGGAGAAAATGGAAGAACAGGACAACACGGTGCCGCATGGACCCTTTGCTGGAAAGGGCATCACGGGCAGAATTGACAAAAGTTGAATGAGATCTTGGGTGGGCGTTCTTTCTACTATTCCTGTGACTTCTCTAAGTTTGAAGCTGCTTGAAAATTCATAAAAAATGGTCATCTAAATAGTTCAGGCTCAGTTTCCTATGCTGGAAAATTTGGACTCGGATGCACACAGTAGGCCTACTTCACAGTGTTGCTCTGAGGCACTAAGTAGAGAGTAAGAAAATCATTTATAAATTCAAACTATTGTATCCACCAAAGAGAAGGAGAGTGGGAATTACTTTGACAACACTCAACGCCCAAAAAAATTTGTTAAAAATTATAAACAATTGGTAAAACCATACCCTTGCAAATTAGCTCCAGCTGTGCTTAACTGTGTAAGGGAAAAAGTTAAAGATATGCAAATAAGTTAGAATTTTGTGATTCATTAAATGCTGTGATAAATCTCATCTTATACATAAAAGATACGATCTCTATTCATAGGAAACATTTCTTCTGATCTCCTTTAAATAACTATTGGAGAAGTACTCAAAGATTACTGGTTTGAAAGGATCCCAAGTCACCGGGGTAAATATTAGTTTAGCTCTGGTCTCGCCCTGAGTGGGGAAGGAGAATTATTCAATCTCTCAGATTCCCAGGAAAAATTACAACGGTCAGAAATGTACACGGAACAAGTTATTCTAAATTAGGAAAATTAATAACGAGTTTCTTTATTTTCTGAATCTCTAAGTACATCAAAAGTTGTATCAAGTTACATAGTGAAAACAAGAAGTTATGAGCACATTTGTACAGAGAGATGAACCAATATTTAACCGTGCGCACCGTGTGGATCCTGTGTCCCTGAGCCGCTTCTTAGTCTCCTTGATCTACGTCCCTTTCTTTTTCCAGGCCTTAAATGTTGGTGTGTTCTCTCCAGGGTTTATCTTTAATCATCTTGTTTGCGTGTTCACTCCTACTTACCCCCGTCTTCTGTGGACGGACTGTGGGTGACCCCATGAGCTGCCGATATGGGCTGCGCCAGCCACAGGCTCCCATTTTCCTGGTTCCCTTGAATTGGTCCGGGAATGGGCCATCCGTGACCCATTTTCCAGGATTAGATCTGTTTCCCAGGATTACTGGATTTGGGATTGGAGACTGAGCTCTTTCTGGGAATGGAGATGTGAGTGAGGCCCTGGCGTCACTTGTGGTCATGTCACCCGTGAGGTGGAAATGCCACGTGGCTGTAGGAGGGGATGAAGTAGAAGCATGCGCACGCGCGCGTGTGTGTGTGTGTGTGTGTGTGTGTGAAGGGGGGAGAGGAGGAGAGGGAGGGGGACAGGGAGATGGAGCAGGGGGAGAGAGAAAGAGAGGGAAATGCAGGTCTTGAACTCAAGAAACTGAGATCACGACCTGAGCCAAAGTGGACGCTTAACCAACTGAGCCACCCGGCCACCCCACAAACCTCATTTCTAAATGGGGAACCGGAACCTGGAAGCCAGTGTTTGTAAAGTCCCTGGGGTCTCTGAGCGGCCTCCCTGTTTTGCCCTCGGGTCACTAACACACCCTCCTGACTGTCCCCCTGCGTTGTTAGTCTTGCAACTTTCTGACTCACTGTCCTGTCACCAAGGTAACATTTAAAAAATAATATGGAATCACATCACCCTGTATGTAAAACTTCCAAGGGCTCACTGACCTTTAAGAAAACACCCATTGTGGTTTGGGGGACATTCCTGCCCTGGCCTGGCCTCACCCGCCTGTTTCCCGTTCTCCCTCCCTGCACCTCTGATGACGAAGTCGCCCCTGAGTCGTGTCCTGGGCTCTAGAGCTGCGCTGCGTCTCCTTTTCCGTGCTCTCTCCTGGGGCGCCCCACCGTCTGTGTGTCTGTAACGCAACAGTGTCGTGCGGCTGGGTGGGCACTGGCCCCCTCCACCCTGCTCTGCTCCTTGGACGGCTGACACCAGAAATATGTTTGTTGACAGCAAGATGTCCAGTAGACTAACAAAACATATTTGCTAAGTGATTAACATATTTGTTGAATGAATGAACAGAATCATTGGGTACAAGTGGAAACAGTGAAGACTGGGTTTGTAAGAATAATACCCCATAGTCGTTTCTGGAGTTTGAGAAAATGTTCAAACAATACGGTTTGGATGGAAGGATTTGGTTTTTGTGGTTTTCTCGTCAGAGTGACTTGTCGGTTCCCACAGACCCGGCCCCCCTGGGAGTGGGCCCTGAGGTGGACAGTAGAGGACAAGTTACTTGTTGGGAGCCGTTCTGAGCCCACTAGTCGAGAAAGCTCCTGGTGAGGTTAAAGCAAGTTTGCACGGTCTCTTGCCAATCAGATGACGACCGATATCCACCCCGACTCGGTTATTTCTGCTTGAGCACCGACCCCCAAGGTACCTTGTTGATCGGCGGAGATGCCTGCCTGGTGATCAGAAAGAATCTCGGGGCTCTCTCACTCTCTCTCGCCGACACCGTCCATCCTTCAGGGACCCCTGGGCCTGCGGGAGCTGGACTCTGGCAGTTACTGGGAGTTCTGTGGGACCACCCCCCAAGGAGGGGGAAGGGAGGGAATGGGACTGGGCCGAGGGAGAGGCTGGGATGATGCGAGGCGGTGTCACCACGGTGGCCCCCGGGGGCAGCTCTGAGCTGATCCGCGTTGGGGTGTGGTTGTCGAGCCTCATTGCCCGCCCTCCCCACGGGCCAGTCTTGGGTGGTGGGAAGGGCTGACCACGGAGGGCATGTGCTGCAGGGCCCGGGAGAGCTGGGGACATCGGTGCACCCCAGAGGGACATCCAGATGCCCCCGTGAGCACTGTGTCTATGAGTTCTGGGATCTGGGGGGTTTGGGCTCCATGAACACCGAGTGTAATGGGGGGGCGGAGGGTGGTCAGGAACCCCAGGCTCCCATGGACGAAGCAGGAGTGTGTGCAGAGCCCCACCAGCCAGGGAAGCCGACCCGGCCCCCCACCGACCTGGGTGCTGGAGCCACAATAGAGCCTTGGGTCTGGAGTTGGGTGAACAGAGCCTTCGTTCCTAATACGAAAGCACCAGTCTGGGGGCTGTCTCCCGGGTGGAAAGTCCCTCCTCTGAGAGGGCCGTGCAGGGAAGAGACGGAGAGGTGGGTCGTCTGGTGGCCGAAGGAGGCCAGAGTCCATGGAACTCACACGGGGGACCCAGTGTGAACTGAATCTGCTAATAAGGACTTAAAACACCTCGACTCTCACTCTTCACTGCTCCCAGATGTTTAGTGCTTCTGCCCAAAGAACAGAAAAAAATGGATTTTGAAATTCCACAAATGTAGTCATTTAAAAATCTCCCGAGGTAGGATTCGACTGGCCTTAAATCACTGAATGTGAAGGTTTGCATTTTCAGAGAAGGGAAATGGTGACTAAAGCACAATGTGGGTGGCAGTGATTTAAAGGAGGTGCATATAAATAAAGTCTTGTTGTCCTAAACCTCATAACCTTAGTGATTCCCGAGCTCACGGGGACACACCACAGACCCCCCGAGCAGTGTTCACAGCAATCACAAATGTATTTTGTGTTCATCCAGCTTCTCAAGTAATTTTATTTTACTCTCTATGAGGACAGATCCCTAGATCTCTCCATTCTATAATCCCAAAGTGCTTTTGTCAGTAAATGGTTTCTTAAGACCCAGAGAATGGTTACATAAAATCTTCATTTTGTTTTATAAGCCCTTTCCCTAATAATTTGGGAGAAATTCAAAGGAAACAGTTCAGTGGTTTTGATTCACTTACGTTTAACTAGGTTCTAGCTGAGGGACACATTCCATTTTGGGAAGGGCTAGTTGGTCTAAGACATAGGTGATGTGTTTGTAAGAAGCAGTAGTGCTCTCAAGCTCTTTCCAGAACACCTATTTTTTGGGCAAGTGTGTTTATGCACAGTGATGGCAAGTTTCAGTTCATTAAGGTATTGACTGACTTTTTGGATATACACAAGATACGCAGGTGCCACAGCAAGGTAATTTGGGGCAAGTTAGCCTTTCTGAGCGTGAGCTTCTTCACCATGGACAGAGGCTATTGGAGCCCACTCCATCACGTTGTATGAACGGAATGAATGAGACAGGGGTGGGGGTGGGTGGGTGTAGACGGTGCGCAGAGAACTCTGGGTAGTGCTTGCTCTCCTTACACGGCCCTACATATACTGTATATGGCATATTATACACCGTTACACATTATGTTCATATTCAAGGTACAGTTATAATTCAATATCATAGATACTAATTACAGTAATCATAAGATCTAATTTACCTGCAGAAGTCTCCCAATTTCACTCCCTTTTGACTTGGGTCCTTCACACATGCTCAGAACCGCTAAGGACATGTGCAGGGCATAATGAGTGCTTACAAGAGTACTCTGTTTTTCTCCTCTTTTTTTCTTCATTTTTCCTTCCCAATCTTTTAAACACATCCTAAATTTATCTTTCCTGCCTCCACCCACCCACTCTGCACAGTTAAGAAGCATTCTCTTTCAGGACACGGGATCACTTTTTCTTTTTTCTTCTTTTCCCTTGGGTGTCCCTGCAGTCCTGGTGCTCAGGAGGTCCCTGCCAGCAAAAACAAAGGGTGAAAGAATATTTGATTGAAATTTACAAATATCCCAGTTACTTGTTCACTTAACAGATGGCCACCTGCCTGGCACCAGTGACATAGTGGTAAACAGGACCTAGCTCTGCACGGTAGAAACTCAGGAGCTGGGCCAACAGTAGTCCTACAAAAGCGCAATTTAAACAGGGGCCAAGGGTAGATCTACGATGTCATTGTTGTGGGATCCTTGCAGAGGTCAGGGACGCCTTCCTGGGTGCACTGGGATGGAGCAGCCGGAACCAGGCTAAGGAGAGGACAGAATGAGGTGGTCCCGTTTGTGCAAGAACGTGACATCCCAGAGTTCCCGAGGCCACAGGGCAAGTGAAAAGGCAGAACACAAGGCAGAAGAGGCCGGCAGCCCGATCACGGGAGTCTGGAGCACACCGTGCAGTGCTTGAACTTGATCTTGGAGGTGAGGGATAAACATGGAGGGTTTAACTTCCCGACTTTTCCTGTTTGTATTTACTTCTTGCTGTGTTTCTAGTATCAAGAATAGAATCTTGGCTCGGTTGAAACTGTGCATTCCTGAGAAATTGGAGCCCTTGGGGACGGAAAGAAGCTGTTGGCGTGTGCTCCTCACCTCCCACCTGAGTCTGCGTTTATAGCGCCCGGCTGGGTTGTTCCCCAGGACCTTCATCATCACACCAACGCACAGCCCGAGAAAGAGGCAAATTGTCCTTGATGACATCTTTCCCTTCCCTTGATGTTCATCTTAACCTGATTTCATCCGCACAAAATGGTGCGGGGTATGCTGTGTCTTCTGACCCCTCCGACCTCTTCAATGGTGAGGCCACTCTTGGGCTTCCACTGCAAATTAACCTGACTCCAGGCTGGTCGCCTTGATGGAGTCCTACTTCTGCTGTTAGGTCGGGGCCTTCTTCTTCCTCTCGTATGGCACTGTCGTCTGTTGTCGAGGTTTTCTCTCCACAAGGAGACCTGGTCCCATGTTTCGATAAGAAGAAAACAGGACAGACTAGCACACAGGAGACAAGGCTCAAGATTTGCAGTAGGATATATTTTTCAAAAAACATTTCTTATCAGGTAGCACTTTGACAAAACTCTATTTTGGCACACTTATCTCCTTTTTTTTGGGTGATTTATTGTTTTTCTGGGCCCCAAACTAGAGTATGAGTTCTCTGAAAGCAGAAAGCACATTTCACTCACCTCTACTGTCCTATTCCCATAAGACGGATATGAACTGCGGAGAACAGTTTAGCAAATGCTCGTTCTATCAAATTATAGAAGCAAAAAGATGGACTTGGAGACAGAACCGTGTTCTGAACCCAGAAATATGTGCTTTTTCCCCTTGGAGACCCAGGGTCTTTTTTAAAATGCTAACTTGCAGCGTGAAGCAGTTTAGGTGAAGAATAGAAGCAGCAGCAGAGACGAAGCCGGCACTTTTGGGAATTGTAATTACACCTCGCGCTTGTCGTTATTACAGCTCTTCACGTGTAATCACGCCCCTGGATCCACGAAACGTCAAGGATCACAGGACTCAGAAGGTCTCAGAAGGTCTCTAAGGAGACAGGAGTTGAAAGTTTTGCAAACAACTGCTTACCCTATAGTTTTCTTTTAAAATATCCAGAGGAGGAAGGACACAGAGAGGTCCAGTTTGGTTTTTTTGAATAAATAATTTTTTTCTTTTTTTTTTTTTTAAATTCCAGTACAATGAACTTATAATGCTATATTAATTTCAGGTGCACAGCACAGTGACTTGACAATTCTATACGTCACTCAGGGCTCATTGCGACGAATGTTGTCCCCATCTGTCACCAAACAGCATCATTACAATATTATTAGTTATATTCCCTATGCTGTCTGGGATTAAGAGGTGCAGATTTCCAGTTATAAGGTCATGAATAAATAATATTTTATTTAAGTCATTTTTGGTTATGGTGTAACCATCTGTTAGACGGTTCGCCTCCTCACTTCTTACTTTTTTGCCCCTTCTGGGAGTTCTCTAAATCTCTCTTTTTTTGATGGGAACTTTCAATCTCTCGCTTCTCTACACACACAGCAACCAAGCAATCTGTTCTTGTTTCTGGAGCGTGTGCCCCCAGGATGCAGGTGATTCTCAGCTTTGAAGAAGACGTTTATTCCAGGACAAATGAGGTGCTTTCCCTAACAGGGATTTTGGTGACAAAGGTTTTTCTTCATCTCATTACCTTTTCAAGTACTCTTCTAAATGAAAGAGTCTGCTCCTTCACTCTAGTGCTTCCTGCCCAGAACTGTGCCATGCCCTTGTTTCCTCTCTTGTTTGTGTTCTGCTCGGGTCGGTACCCTCCATCTGGATGTAGACCCAGAGCTGATGACAGGGCACGAAAAAAGGCCAGACTGCTCCCAGTGCTAGGATTCATGGGCGGTTGGAAGTGTCGGTGACTCAGTTCCTGGGGTTTGCCCAACACCACCATTTGCAAATTCTTCTAGATCATTCTTGTTTTTAAGACTTTGGTGTTTGCCATCCGATTTCTAGGATTTCCTGCTTTACTCACCTTGTTCTCTTCTCAGACAGAGTGGAGGAGGGCTGTTCCTTTTTGTCCACTCTTCAAGGCCAAAGGATGCTGAAGGACAACATCGTGTGGGAGCCGGTTGTCACCTCAAGGCACACAGATTGTACCAACTCAGATCACTTGGTTGTGGATTTCCTGTCTTGAGAAAGACTTTCAATAAATATGATGGTACGAGTACCAGTCACTGTGCTAAGGGAGTGGAATGGGGGAAGAACTTTAGCTGTGGGAATCAGGAAAGCTTCCCAGAGAAGGGTGCTGTCTGGTGCTCTAAAGCACGTGAGGGGGAAGGCCTGGTAAAGAGGACAGGATGGTAGAGAGAGGGGGTACCAGGAAAACAGAAGAGCAGCTTCAAAGGCCTGAAGGTGAAGGAGAACACGGCCACGTTCAGGCAAATTTGCCAGTGTTCGGCATGGCTTACTCAATAGACACGTGGCCGGGTGGGTAAGGGATGAGCATGACTGGGCCTTGCAAGTCATGTTAATACGGTGAGAGTGATGGAGGACCACCGAAATGCCTTAAGAAAGGGAAAGGCACTCTTTGTATTTTAGAGGGTTTACTCTGCCTCAATGTGAAAGAGTATAGGCTGTGGGATCCAGTAGCCAGAGGTAGTGATAATCCAGTAGAGATGATGGTGGCTTGAACTGAGGAGGGAAAAAATTAGATGAATTTGAGAAAAGCAAATTAGTAAAATGGACGAATGGAATGTAATACACTGCCACTCCTTTCATACTTGCAGTCAAAATGACACAACAAGACTTGACCCAAGCCAGTGGAAGTGGGGCTGAGCAAGCTCGTGGGGCAGCCACAGTGAGGAGGAGTTCCTGGACTTCTTTGACAGTTTGCTTCTGGATAAGCCCTGCCCAGATGTAGAACGACCAGCTTTCTGAGGGACGAGATCCCTGCCAGGCACGTATTGTGGGACTGGACCATCACCCTGCAGGAGACGAGGAGCCCACCCAGATGATTCCCGGTCTCAGCATTGATCAGAGCACACCTGAACCATTGTGACTAATTCTAGAGTCCACATTTTATTCTATTTTAAAATGTTTATTTATTTATATTTTTGAGAGAGAGAGAGAGAGAGAATGCCCATACAAGTGGGGAAAGGGTGGAGAGAGAGAATCCCAAGCAGGCCCTGCATTGTTAGTGCAGAGACACTGTGAGATCAAGGCCTGAGCAAAATCAAGAGTTGGATGTTCAACGACTGAGCCACCGAGGTGCTCAGAAAGACCATATTTTTAAGTGATCATAACTGGAGCCTCCACAGAGGAGGGATCAGAAAGTAAGAGGTACTCAAAACATCATATAAAGAAGAGGTCAGGAAAGTTAACTCATGGAGAGAAGATGCAGATGGAGGTGCATAATAGCTCTCCTCAGATACCTCACTGTTCTTAAACGTGAGCTGTGTGGCCTCAAGAGGCTGAACTGGGATCAATAGAGGGACAGAAGTTCTCAGGGAGTAGATAAGAGCTCACCCTGCAAGGGCATCTGGTGGCTCAGTCAGTTAGGTGTCCAACTCTTGATTTTAGCTCCAGTCATGATCTCACAGTTCATGGGATTGAGCCCCATGTCAGGCTCTGCACTGACAGACGGAGCCTGCTTGGGATTCTCTCTTATCCTCTCTCTCTGACCCTCCCCTGCTCTCTCTCTCTCTCTCTCAAAAAAAAAAAAAAAAAAAAAAAAAAAAGAGCTCACCCTGAGATCTAAGTCTTGGAGCTGGCTGAAAAATGGAGGCAGCGTGCTCCCTGCCAATGTGAACGTTCAACAAATGAGGCCAGGACCTCAAAACTACTTTGGTTTGTGACTGCATCATTCCAATATGTCTCCATGGTCCCACTGACTTTTCTGTCCGTGTCAAATGTTTCTTTGCCTCTCTTGTAAGGATAATTGTGCTTGTCCCGATACTCCAGGATAATGTCTCCAAATCCTTAATTTAGTTGCATTTACAAAGACTCATTTTCTAAGTGAGATAACATCTACAGGCTTCAGGAATTATGATGTGGATATATCTCTGGGAACCCTTCTGCAGCCTACCACAGGCTTCTCGGTCATTTGCAGAAATAAGGATGGTAGCATCCACAAGTGTTTTCTTTTATTATGTATCCAATTGAACTAATTGTCTTTTTTTCCTTCTTCTCTTTTCAACACTTTATATTTGTTTGTTATGGTTATCTTTACAAATTTATCTATAGATTAAAGAATGTTGAATGAAACATGGAATCATGACATGATCAGACAAGAATGAACATCTCTCAGAGATCCTGGCTTTGGAATGGAAGCAACAAATAATAAGATGTTGAGTTGACTATTTTCTTAATGTTAGGACAAAGGATGTGCTTGTTTTTAGTTAGACAAGGGAAGATAGGTTATAAAACATTTGCTTTAGAAGTGTAGTACAGAAGGGTGGGTATTGGTGTAGGGCAGATATAGGGATGGACTTCTTTGGGTATTTCATCTTTTGTGATTGCCTGGTATCTAAACTCTTATCCTAGGTTTGGAAGACTTCCTACTTATGAGGCCAGCCCAGCTTCCAACGTTGAATCTGATAATGCCAAGCATTTGCTTGCAACTGGGACATGGTTCAGCTTCTCTGTACTGTGACATGAGGACTCAGGTGCTACATGTACAGTCATTCTTAGGGGTCTGGTGGCTGTGGATGCAGCAACTTCCAGCTTCCAGGGGTGGACTGGAAGAGTTTCTAGTGACAGCATCAGCGTCCAGTATGGGCGTCCTTGGCAGTGCAAGCCAAGCTGACTGTGCCCAGTTACGGTGAGGTAGTACCTTTGTAGAATGAGTTCAAGGAGATATTTGGGTTTCTTGTCTCTTGTAGTGTTCAAGTCATATATTCTGGAAGCTTCCCACAGGTTTTGAGTATATTCTCTTTCTGGTCCATTAGCCACAGTCTGCTTATATTTTCAACTAAGGACGCTGATGGATACAAGAAAATTGGTTAATTTTATTAAAAATACAAGTAGTAAATAAAGTGAGGGATATTGTCCAGAAAAACAGAATAAAAAATAATATGAAGAGGTAAGGAAAAAAACTTAGAGGGAAAAAATAAAATTAGAGCTCGAACTGGAAGAACTAATCTCCAACTAAGAGTTCCAGAAAGAGAGAACTGAGCAAAGAGAGAGGAAGAAATTATCAAAGAAATACTAAAGGAAAACTTTTCTTTTTAGAAAGCAGAATTTCTAGACTGAAAGAGTCCACCAGTTACCCAGATACAACAAAAGCAAAAAGGCCCACATCAAGGCACATTAGTTTGAGATTCAGAAAAACAGATAAAGATAGGAAAAAAAAAACAGATTACAATCAAGGAATTGGAATTTAAATGGTTGAATTACTGGTCTGTAGAAGACAGTGGAGAAATGTCTTTAAAATTTTTTTTTTAATGTTTTATTTATTTTTAGGAGAGAGAGAGACAGCATGAGCAGGGGAGGGTCAGAGAGAGAGGGAGTCACAGGCTGAAACAGGCTCCAGGCTCTGAGCTGGCAGTCAGCACAGAGCCCGACACGGGGCTCGAACCCACGAACCGCGAGATCATGACCCAAGCGAAAGTCGGACGCTTAACCGACTAAGCCACCCAAGCGCCCCGAGAAATGTCTTTAAAATTCTAAGGGAAAATGACTTTGACAGATTGGTCAGGTATAATAACCTCAGTTAATCAAGATACAAATCAAGAACTAAAAAAAAAAAATCAATCTTTCATGTATCCTGTCTCAGGAAGTTATGGGAGAATATGGTTCAGTGAATTGATAGTAAAGAAAGAGAAAGACAGGGTATTTGTGAGGCAGAGGAGCCAATACAGAAGAGAAATGAAGGGAAGTTTTAGGAAAAATAGCTGAGCATTAAGGTTAGAGACCTACCTCTAAGGTCAGGATAGATAGCTTCAACCTCAGGGAGGAAAAGTAGAGCTAAATTAAATGGTTAGTTACTATTTGAGTTGGATAATTATCAATAGGCACACACTGAATCAGCTGGCACACCTGAAAAAACTTGGAAGGAGCACATAGAAAACTAAACAATGAAAAGGAAAGCAATAACTAACTTTTAGGAAAAAAAACTTTTTAGGAACAAAAGTTGTATGTAAACGGAAACTTAGTCATAGTAAACTATTTTCACTTGGAAGTAGATGATTATTACATAATAAAAAATGTAAACTATTGATTTAATAAACAATTATGATCTGAGTAGAGAGGGAATGTAAAGAGATTACATACTTGGAAAAACCTCAAAGGGTTGGGATATCATGGGTTTCTCATGCAGTGTATACACCTTGCAGGTCTGATGTTTATGGTCGCCATTTTCTGTTCATGGAAACTTTCTCTGCAATGCTAAGCGGGGCAGCTGCAGGTTCAGGAGCCAGGGTGCAGGCAGGTGTTCTTCGGTGGGTGCAGGTGGTGGGCTTCAGGTCCAACATGCTCCTTTAGATGGTCTGAGACTGCAGTGCCAGACACGAATGCTGTAATTCTTTCCCCTTCTGTACTGCTGGAAGACATAACTGATTTCTCACAAAACCCTTTCTTTCTGTGTTTAGACATGGCTACAGAATTTTTTTTCACAAGGTAGCACTCCAGAAAACAGCCCCTCAGTGAATGGAATTGTTCATCCAGGTGAAATCTATTACTTTCCTTAGTGAGGACCTTATCAGACGTAATCCTTAGTTCTAAACGTTAGCATTCTGGTAAGATTTGGCTTCTTCTGATCCTCAGAGAACGACATAGATCACAAAGTGCTTTCATGCATGCTGTTTTATTTCCAGCATAACAACCCTCTGAGCTATCATGTATTAAGCACTTAGTATGTTCTAGGCATTATAAAATATAACTTTAGTTCTTCTAGGTGAGCATTGTTACACCCATTTTCCTGATAGGAAAACAGGCTCAGAGAGGTGGCTTGCAAAAGCTCACCAGCTGCCGAATACCAGAACCAGGAGTACAGCTTGGCCCTCTCCGTGGCAGATCTTCCATTTCTTTCAAGCGCTGTTGCTACCTGTAGGTTTCCAGCATTGGAGTAAATTCCAGTCCGTGAGCCAGAGGTCTGGTGGAAGGTTGTTGTTCAGTAGGATTTCCACCCTCCCCATGATTCTACCCAAGGTGTGTGTGTGTGTGTGTGTGTGTGTGTGTGTTTGTGTGTGTGTGTGTCTGTGTGTGTGTGTTTATACTCACTTCTTTCAGGCCCTTCAAACCCTACAGGGACTTCTTTTTGGCCAACCACAGAGTTTAATAGTCTTCTGAGCACAATTATTTTCTTATGAGTCCCTTAGAAAGACCTGTAGATAGAACTAGAAAATATAGGGGCGCCTGGGTGGCTTAGTCGGTTAAGCGTCCGACTTTCCCTTAGGTCATGATCTCGCGGTTCGTGGGTTCGAGCCCCGCGTCGGGCTCTGTGCTGACTGCCAGCTCAGAGCCTGGAGCCTGTTTCAGTCTGTGACTCCCTCTCTCTCTGACCCTCCCCTGCTCATGCTGTCTCTCTCTCCTAGAAATAAATAAAACATTAAAAAAAAAAAGAACTAGAAAATATATTTCCAACTCTGCTCTTCACCCATGCAGCGACTCTGCTGACACGTGCTGAGTGAGGCTAACTAAAGGGTATACAGACGCCTAACCTTACATTAACAAGGCATCAAGGGGAATAAATGTGCAGACATCCTTTCTTAATGTTCTAGACTCTGTCTCTGTCATGTTGTATCTAAAGAATTTGGATCCTTACTGGAAAGGTGTGTTTTAAAATGGAAACATGGTTATTATATCTAATTTTCTGTCTATCTCATCTCTAGGTCTTCCAAACTTAGATTTCCAGGTCCTTCCTTATATCAAAATTGTAATTCATTCTTTCCTTCTTCCTTTCTTTCACAACTAGAATGTATCACTATATATGTTAACTGTTGTTGTTTTTTTCTTTAAAGAATTTCTAAGACACACACCTAGATTTTAGATGCAATTATCATGAGGGCAGGGTGAGATTATGTGGGACTGTTTCCTTTCCCTTTGCACTTTAATGTATTTTTTAATTAGGAAAACGGTGACATAAAAATGTATCTTACTTCAGACTGTGCTTATTAATATCTCCGCAGCAATACACATGCACCAGGTTATGCCTAAATCTCTAACATTTTTATGTTAAGGAAATACAGATACACATGAAATCAGAAGCCAAATTCAGATAATTTTTCAGCAAAACCAGCCTGTTTGGAGGTATTTATATTTGCAAATCTGATTTGTACGACATCTGTAACTACTTCTTTGTCAATTAGAATTATTTCCTTAGGAAATTTTGGAGGAAAAATGTGAGGAGCCCTGAGTGTAAGGGATAGGAGATTAATGGCCCCTGAGATTGATTTTAAGTCCAAGTTTTCCTAAATGCCTTTAAAAAGGCAGGCAGGGCCTTAAAAAAAGGCAAACAAACAAAAAAGCAAGGAGGAACCTTATATTTCTAGGTTTGATTCTTCCTCAGGGAAGATCATTTGTGGTAAGGAGCATTTAATTTAGGCAGCAACTCTCTTTGCTTGAGTATGAGATCAGATCATACACTAAATGGTGCTTTTCAAGGGCAACACACACCTTCTCCAATTGCTACAGGAAGTTCGTCACGTTTCTTCGCGTGCCCGAGACGTAAATGAACTCTCTAGTGGATGTGTGGAGTGCAAGCCTTCTACTTAAGCTGCAGAGTCTCAGCTCACGTCTACTTGGTTTCAGCCGTGAGCACCTCCCCGCGCGTGCAGAGCGTGGCATGGCGGCCGCGGCTGTGTTGGAAGACCCCCACGTCCACCCCCAGGCCCCGCGTCTCCCCAGGGAATGGACAGAACTCGCACGGAGTGTACTCACGGCTGTGATTTATTGCAGAGAGAAGCCAGCACAGGGCCAAGCCCAGAGGAAGCCAGGTGCACGTTTGCGAGGGTCCTTTCCCAGAGGAGTCACAGAGGACCGTCACAATATGCGTGAAGTGTTGTCAACCCAGGGCGCTCTGAGAGGAGCGGGCGACCAGTCCCCTCTGCCTGCCTCCGCCGGGCACGTCCCCAAATCCCAGACCCCCAGAGGGAGAGCAAGTATTCAGCATAAGCTGTGGTGTTGCATGGTTCAAGCACAGTGAGCCTTTCTTGTCTATTAATGGTGGGAATCCTCCCAAAATCTAAGTTTCTAGAAGCCAGTCGATGGCCAGCTGTGCTGCAGAACTTTCTAGGGACAGCAGTTCAGGTGCTGTGTTAACGCTTTCCCGCACAGCGGTCCTTCGGACATTTCCTGAAAAAGACGTTCTAGCCTCGCCAGCAAAGGAAGGGCGTCTGGCGGCTCTTCTGAGGTTTTTGCAGCGAGTGTAACCACTCTGCCAAATCCCCTTTCTCCCCAAACCTGTTAGGACAGGAAAAATTACAGCGGGAGAATCCGTAGGAGGTTGTTTTTTTTAACCCTCCAAACGGGACCAAATAAGTGCAGGCTTGTCTACACGGGCGTCGCAGCGGGGCGCAGCGAGGAGCGGCGGAGAGAGGCCTCACCGCAGCCCGCCGTCCGCCCCGAGGACGGGTTGGAGCAGGAAACCTGCTCGCGGAAAGTTCCAGGGCCGGCTTCCTGACGCGCCAGCCACGGCTTCAGGCGTGACACACGGGCACCACGCTGCACAGGGCTTACCTGCGGGGCCCTGGGGTGGCGGCTGGGGTGGCGCCTGGCGGCCCTGGGGTGGCGGCTGGGGTGGCGCCTGGCGGCCCTGGGGTGGCGGCTGGGGTGGCGCCTGGCGGCCCTGGGGTGGCGGCTGGGGTGGCGCCTGGCGGCCCTGGGGTGGCGGCTGGGGTGGCGCCTGGCGGCCCTGGGGTGGCGGCTGGGGTGGCGCCTGGCGGCCCAGTCTCTCCGCACCTGGTCGCCGCACGTGGCACCGCGGCTCTGAGCCCTGGAGCTGCTTCCTAAGGGCTCTGGGTCCCCCGCGTGTCTCCTGGGGCTCCATCGCTCCACTTTGCGGCCCCTGTTCCCTGGGGGAGCCTGGCTGCCCCAGTTACCCAGGAAGGGAGCCAGGGTGGGGGAAGCGCCAGCTAGTGAGGAATGAGCTCTGAAGGGCTGGGTGGGTTGAGCTCGAGGAATGGCAGGGGGTGACGGGGGCCCTTGTCAGAGAGCATCGCGGCACCCTTTCCTGTGCGGCCGCCGGGGCCTCCAGGTGACCAGCCCAGCTCCACCCGCGTCTCCCCGGAGCAAATGGCCTTGTGGGTGCTTTCTGCTTATGCACTAAAGTCTCGCCTCTCTTCCGACCACAAGTGTATGAAGCTAGAAATGAGTCACAAGAAAAGAAGTGGAGAAAACACAAACACGCAGAGTCTAAACAGCATGGTAGCGAACAACCCATGCGTCAATGAAGCGGCCAGAGAAGAAACGAAACAATACACGGAGACCAAAGAAAATATACAACATATTATTTTTTTTAACGAAATACAGCTTTGTCGTGCTTGACTTTCACTTACGTTGACAGAGATTGTAAACCCCCCTAGCGCTTGTATCGTGAACATGCCAGGTCACCTTTGCCTCTTACGCCAAGTGAGAAGGAGAACGCACTGAACACAGATGGTACCGTCTACCCTTCCTTAGCAAGGGGACGCCAGGGACACGCGTCAGTGCCTGATTTACAGGGGACGCTGTTGCGGACGAAATGACACAAAGACAGGACACACACAAAGGACAGACACAGACACAACTCCGGCCGGAGGAACAATTCTACTCAAGCCCCTCTTGCGGTTTATTTTATACCCCGGTAACTGGATACAAACTGAAATCTACAAGATGCATTCCTTTGCCAATTAAGGGCAAGTAGCCAAACACCTTTCAAGGACAGTGGGGAGCAAAGGGAGGAAGCGACCACAACATGTTTACTAAGAGGCCTGCTCACAACTCCAGCCTCCTCCTTATTTCTAAGGAGGGCATGTTCCCTCGTTTGCGAGCGGACCATTAACCTTGGATATTGTGTGCAGGCCTCCTGGCAGAGCACCCTGTTTGCAGGCACGCTTTGCCCAGGCAGGGAGCCCCGTGTGCAGGCACATCCCCGCGTCCCTAACCCCGCTTTCTTGTGGTCACTGTCGGGCTCCCACAGACGCAACCACCGCCTGGGGGCCTGTGTATTTGTGTACACAACGTGCACGGCTCCTGCAGTGAAGCCTTGGGTAACCTGCATCTCGGAGGTGACTGTTCCTGTGTGGGACCAGGGTGGCCCTGGGGACACCTCAACTCCTCAGCATACGGGACTTTGTAGCCACAAGGGGAGGCCGGGCCTTTTCCCCGCCTCTCGTCTGGACACAAGGAAGTGTTCAGTCGTTTGTTCCCAGAACAAAATTTTCCAGACTGCTTCCGCACCATAGTACGTGCCCACCAATGAGGAAAACTCTGCCTTTCTGGAGAAGAACTCAGTGGAGGAAATTAGTTTTGTGAGGAAGCAGGGGTTCCCTGGGCACAAGTGATGGAGATGGGATTTAACAACAGAAGTCTGGAGTGCTGATAAGACCGTCCCTTGGTGGCCCTGTTATTAGAGTTAGATTCTGATATGAAGGCAAGTTATTATTAATTTGCTCAAATAATATTTAAGATGTTGATTTGTAGAGTATATTTTTCGCAATTTATCTCAACAGTTGATGCTTTTATTCTTCCTCCAGTGTGGCGGGAGAAGAGGGGTAACATGTAGCATTATTCTTAGGTGACAGAATTTGGGTGAATCCCCAAAGCTACTGAAGCAGCAGATGGGAGCCTAGAAGTGAGGTGTTCCCTACTTAGTTCTGACGCCCTCCTCCCCTGCCCTCCTTTTATTCTTTTGTAATTTGTTTCTTTATTTTGTTTTCTCACTCTTTTTTAATTGTGGCAAAAATCTCTTAGCATGAAAGCTGCCTTCTTAACCACCTTTTAAGTGTGCAGTATTGTTAACTATGTGCACAGTGTTACAGCTCTATCATTACACAGCAGACCAATGACTTTACTCTTGCAAAATTCATACACAGATAACCAGGCTAGGGCGCCTGGGTGGCTCAGTCGATTAAGCATCTGACTTCAGCTCAGGTCATGATCTCATGGTTCATGGATTCATACACTGCATCGGGCTCTGTGCTGACAGCTCAGAGCCTGGAGCTGCTTCAGATTCTGTGTCTCCCTCTCTCTCTGCTCCTTGCCTGCTCACACTCTGTCTCTGTCTCTCTCAAAAATAAATAAACATTAAAAAAAGTCTAAGCAGTGTGGATTGTACTGTGTTCACCAAGTCCTGTGGCATAGTCAGTATTTTTAGAGGGAAGATGGGCAAGCCTTTAAGAATTCTCTCTTTCATTTAATATGAATTAGGAGAATTGGCTAAGTTTTTAATCTCATTGTGAAAGGAAAATGAAGTTTACATTTATGTGGCGATTACTTAAAGGGAAAAGAACCAAATTAAAGAACGGTGGTTCCACATGGGGTGAGTCACACAGATGGTGGCCGTGGACTGGTTCAGAAAGCGGGAGCATCGAGGAGAGGGATGGCCCTGGGCTCCGTCTGTCTCCGAGTTTCCTGACCATGTGGGGCTGGGAACCCCCGGCCTCCTTCCCTTCTGTGGTGTTATAAGGACTAGAGGCAGCACAGGTCATTTCTAGCATCACTGCAGACACACAGCAGACACTCAGTAATACTTAGAATCAACTGAATGCTTGCTATGCGTCAAGACTGTTCTAGACCTTTACACATATTAACCTAAGACTCCCAAACTAAATAAAAACCTTACGGGAAATGTGCTAATAACAGTACCAATGAGGAAACTGAGACACAGAGAGGGTAAGATAATGCTTTCCCAAGTCACACAGACTTGGAGACAGTAGAGAGAAGGAGATATAAACCCAGGAGTCTTTCTCTAGAAACTTCCTATTAACTAATACTCTAACGTTTTAAGTATAATTTACCATCACACATTAATCATTCAAGGGCCCCTCTCCAGGGGCACAAGGTAGACACCCAGTGTGTTCAGCCAGGCTGGGAGTGGATGGGACATGTAGGCAAGTAATTAAAGGACATGCTGGTGACCTTGATGACAGGGTAGTCGTCTTGGGATTTATTTGGTAGGTAGTGGGGACCGATTCTGGGCATCAAAATGCTCCAGGTCAATTTTTCAGGGCTGGGCAGAGAAAAGATGCTACAAAGGAGTAAGATGTCAGTGGCCCTCAGGGACGTTCTGGTCTAGTATAAAGGAGCAGGCTCAGAATTCGCTGCGGTGAAGGCTAGAGGCTGTGGAGAGCTCTGCCTGAATCACGGTGGCGCCAGGAGGCGGAGGGGTCGGCTGTACCCCAAGATGCGGGGAGAGAGGAGGCTTCATCAGGGGCTGGAGAACCTGACCCTTAACGGGCCTGTGGAAGGTCACGGTCAGGACTGTGCATGTCATCCAACGGCGAGAGGGCCTGAGCCTGTGTGATGGGGTAAGATCGGAGGCGAGGACAGGCGTGCGTTTGTGCGGGACGGTGACGCGGGACGGTGACTACGTGCGAGTCCAAGGGGGCAGCAACCTAAGGGCCTGTCACGGGGTTGCTGTAAGCGGCTTCTGGGAGAAGAGAGTGCAGTCGGCTGGGCTGGAAACACCTGGAAGACATCCAGGAAGACAGCCAGGTGTCGACAGAAGACCCGGTGAAGGGGACGTGGGGTTCTGGTGACCACTTTCTCTCCAAAATGACTCCCTTAAAGGCATGTTACCGATAGGGAGAGAACGCGGTCCTGACTTCACCCATTATCCCAGGTTGGTGTATGAGCCTTGCAGTCGTCACTGAGGGTTCAAGGAACGCTAGGGGGTGAGATGAGGTTTGCTGAGATGAGGTTTGCACAGGCAAGGGTTGGGGGGCCATAGCAGCGCTATCCGCCCGCCCCCCGCCGCCCGGGGCCAGTGGACAGGGTCTCTCTTCACTTGGATTTGCTTTCTGGAGGAAAAGCACAAGTGTGTTCAGCTGGGGGATGAGCAACTTTTGATAACTCGGTATTTGTGTAATTTTCATCTCAAGACGATTTGTCGAGACGACGTTTATTGTATAAGAGGCACAGCTCGGGGTTGGGGATGCGGTGGGGACAGAGCCAGCGCCTCTCCCCTGGGACTTCCGTTAGTGAGCGCCTGCGCCGACGCCTGGGCTGAGAGCACCTGGGAACACAGGCTGTAAGCGCAAAGGCCCTGTGGCAGAAGCAAGCTCACTTCAGTTGAGTGAGCACTTTTATGGAAAAAGTCATGAGCTGCTCTTCTGGACCATCATCCCCTCAGCCCTTGAGTTTCAGGAATGGGCCCTGAATTTATTAACTACTAAGGGAACAAATTCTCTTTGATTGGCCACCCACCCTGTAAGTGGCATTGTTCTGGGCTGGATTCTTAACGCCAAAGTCACCATTTTCCAGCTCAAATGCTCTGGGAGGCACTGCCATCTGGTGGCAAAGTGAGGAAACACACCTGCTGGATGGGAAGGCAGGAGGGGACACCTTGGCGACCCCTGGGGTTCGAAATTCCTTCTGAGGATTTGCCTGTTTCCCGCTGCAAGGTGCACAAATGCAGGGACGATGAACAATTAGCCCCAAATAACTTCTATTACCACCGTTTTCTGACAGAAGATATCACGTGTTTGACGTATATTGGCATTTTACACGTTTCTATGATTGGCCTTCACGGCAGCTCAGCAGACTGGGTGTTTTTATTATCTTCACTTTGAATATGGAGACACGTTAAGACGAATCACCTTCCCAAGGCCTGAGAGCTTTCACCTACGGGTTTGCATGGAGCCCTAATTCATCTGAGGACAGACTTGAGCCACGTCGCCTGCCTGATAGCTCTGAGCACTTAGGATTCTCTATTTATCTTAAAACGAATTAGGAGAAGTGGCCAACACTTCATTCTCATTTGTGAAAGGAAAACGAAGCTGACGTTTATGCCATGTTAGCGCATTTGCAGACACCAGCAAACCCAGTTAGAGCGACTGAAGCAGAGCCACCTAATCCTTGTTAGGGAGGAGGCGCTCAGAAGCAGGGTTAATAAGGGGAAGGCGTCACAGGTGAGGGTCATTTCTGCATGAAGACCTTTCTGGCAAGTAGATTGGCTGCCGTGGGACAGGATGCCGTGGATGTGGACACGGACAGGGTGGCTCCTGGGGACTGGTGGGACCCCGTCTGTCCCACTGTTCAGCCCATGCTGTGTCTTGTGAACGTTTGCCTCGTCTGGGTGTTCTTCCCAATTTCTCACCGTCTCACCCATGTCCTAGATAGTACACAGGCCCCCGCTCACATGTCTACCTTCCCTGCCTGCCTGGTGCCATTTGGTTTGCGGACCACGGAGTAATTTACAGGTGTTTTAAGAGATGTCCTATCCTGTGTTTGAAGGGCTAACATTTTAAGACAAATTTTTCTTTAATGTTTATTTTGGAGAGAGAGAGTCAGAGCGTGGGCAGGGGAAGGGCAGACAGAGAAGGAGACACAGAATCCAAAGCAGCTCCAGGTTCCCAACTGTCAGCACAGAGCCCGACGCGGGGCTCAAACCCATGAACTGAGCCGAAGTCGGATGCTTAACCAACAGAGCCACTCTGGCGCTCCCAAAAAAGAGGTGTGATTTTAATTGCCCGTGAAGCACATTATATTGTGACAGTTCACACCTGTGCTAACGGGCCACGAGTGCAGCGTTTACTCTTCAACATTATATGTTAAGGTATTTAAAGCAAACAAATAATTTCAGCTGAGAGGTAGGAAAAAAAAGTATGTCAATGCTTTTTCTCTTCTTAATTTCTTCAATTATGCGGGAGATTGAGCTAAGGCTCCTGTGTAAGGCCTCCTTGCACTGGCCACGACGGATTGATTCCTGGACTGGGAGCACTGTCCCACGGAGGTCGGCGTCTTCCTTACATTAAAAGAGCTTTCAACATGGGGCGCCTGGGTGGCTTAGTCGGTTAGGCGTCCGACTTTCGCTTAGGTCATGGTCTCGCGGTTCGTGGGTTCGAGCCCCACGTCGGGCTCTGTGCTGACTGCCAGCTCGGAGACTGGAGCCTGTTTCAGTGTGTGTCTCCCTCTCTCTCTGACCCTCCCTTGCTCACGCTGTCTCTCTCTCTCTCCTAGAAATAAATAAAACATTAAAAAAAAAAAGCTTTCAACATTAAATGAAGGAAACACCCCCTTCCCATATGCGAATTTTTTTCTATTGTCCCTGTTTGTAGTCCTTTTGCCCTGGAGAAATTTAAATTTTTATTTGGTCAAATTTTCAGATTTTTTGTTATAATTTCTGGGTTTGTGTCTTATGTAGAAAGGAAAAATGTCTGTAAAAACTCTCCTGTTCTCTCTCGGGACCTGGTCATGTGTGGGATCGTCCAGGACATCAGTTCTGGAGGAAAAGACCCTTTTTACGCCGTGTTCTTAAGCAGAATCTGAGGCCCCAGCCCTGGCCATCTTGCATCAGAATCCACGTTTTATCAGCTCACCTGTGGTTCACTCGCAGCGTGAAATTGGAGGAGCACGTGTCTGCACTTTCCCCTCTATGGAGTGGGGGTCCCGGGGGCCGAGGAAAGGGCCCTTTTCCAGCTCACTGAACTTCTCACTAGGTGGCGCACGGGGATTTTTAAATAAGGCTGAAGGTGCAAAAATGGAAATTCAGAAGATTGTGAAAACCGGCATGTGACCGGCTTGCTACTCGACTGGGAGGCTGAAACGAGGCCCTGAGAGCTCACGGGTCGGAGCTTCCCGCGAGCCGTCCCAGGATGGCTGCTCCCATTCGCTCACTGACTGCACCTGCTCTTGCCCCTCGATGCCCGCGTGGAGAGGAGCTCTGCGGGTGGTGATTAGATGCCCTCGCTAGAGATCACCCTCGCTAGCACGGGCCCAACCGAGCCAGGCCCAGCGGCCGCTGGCTGGTCCCCCTGGGCTGGGCCGCAGAACAGGTAGCCCTCCCCCCTCTGTCACTCAGAGTCGGGGAGCAAAAGCAGAGGGGGTGACCCTGGCAGCCTGCCTGGGCGAGGAGAGTAGTCACCACCACAGAGAGGAACGTTCTGGCTCTGTCCTCAGATGATTCTGTGAGCAATTTCCCTTTCCAAGCAGTTTGTGAAATTGATGAATGAGGGTCCTGTCCTGATGCTCCGAACGGATTCCTGAGCCCCCAGAGTTCAGGGGGGTGTTGGTCGTTTCTGGGAAAGAGGTTCAGACCGGCTTTCCTCCCTTGCTCCCCTGTCCCACACCGGGGCTACCTGCATTCTCCAGGCGGAATCCTTTCTCTTTAGGAAGCTCGCGTGGAAGTAAGCCTGGTTCCTGTTGGTGGTGGTGCCCACGGGGGACTGTCGGCCACCCCCCCCAGGGGGTATCTAGGGAGCCACCCCCCCCAGGGGGTATCTAGGGAGCCACCCCCCTAGGGGGTATCTACGGAGCCACCCCCCCCAGGGGGTATCTAGGG
>NW_024081270.1:66616-71915 GCF_003009895.1 Hyaena hyaena | reverse complement strand
TCTAGGGAGCCACCCCCCCAGGGGGTATCTAGGGAGCCACCCCCCCAGGGGGTATCTAGGGAGCCACCCCCCCAGGGGGTATCTACGGAGCCGACTCAGGAACAGGACAGGGGAGGAGCTGTGGGAGGTGGAGGAGGGACAGTACTTTCCAGACGAGAAGGCCCTTTGAAACCAAGAAGTAACAGTACTGGTGAGGGTGGGGGCATTGGGCGGCCTCGCGATACCGTCCAGCTGCCCCCCCCCCCCCCGCCAAACCAGGCTCCTAATCCGGCCTCTCATAGGGCGAGGCGCGCGGTGCGGTCACGGGGTTCCGGAACGGGCTGCGCGCGCTGGGCCGTCGGGGTTGGTTACTAAAGCGCGGCCCCTGCGGCCGGGAGCAGGGCGAGGGCCCAGGCCGGGCGGGGGAGGCCTGGCTCCCGCGGTCGTGCGGGGCCAGCGGGGCGCAGGCGGAGGCGCCGGGGGGCGCGCGCGCACGCGCCCGGGTTTCCCGAGGGCGGCCTCCAGCGGCACCCCGCCGCCTGGGACTTGTCAGAAGCGACAGAGCGGGGCCCACGCAGGACAGGCTGCACCAGCACGGGAGGGGTGGCGCCCCTCTGGGGACCCGGAGAGCCAGGGCGCCGGGGAGTGGGTGCTCCTGCACCCCGTGTGCGCCACGGAGCCTCGGCGCTGGGGCTCGCGTGCGTGGCCGCGGGCTAAGTATTTGTGTCCCCGCCCCCACTCGGCAGTGGAAATCCTGACCCCGAGACGGTCTGGGAGGTAACCAGGGTTGGATTAGCCGAGGGTGGCGCCCTGATGTGCGGGCTGCCGCCCTTACAAACCCGGGGGACCGCAGACCTCACGCAGAGAAGCCCCGTGGAGCGGGCCTCGCGGTCCCTGGCCTGCGGCTCGGCGCCAGGCCGACCGGCCAGCGCCTGGGGGCGGGAACGACTGCGTCCCGTGTTTTCCGGGGGCGAAGGTGGTGCCTCCTCCGCACTGTCAGAGGCGGGGGCGGCTTTCCGTGGCAGCTGGGCCTCACCTTCCTGCGGCCCCCAGCAGCCGCCGCACCTGCGGGTCCCCCCAGCGACTGCGGGGAACGAGACACCAGCCTGGGGAGACGGGGGTCGAGCAGCCTGAACTCAACTCCGGCGCAGCCCCAGGGCCGCACCCCAGGGGGCGGTGGGCCTGCCCTGGCTCACCTGGGCGCCAGGGCCGCAGGGAGAACAGGGGGCTGCCAGCCAGGTGTCTGAACGCCGACCCCACCTGCAAAGCTTCAGAGCACAGGATGGTGCACCTCAGCTCCTTCCTCACACAGCGGAGGCATCCTCCCCTGACCCCTAAGCCTGTCCTGAGAACCAGGATCAGGGACACGATGCAGGCGGTGAAACTGTCATCCTTTGCTTACGAGTTCGAAGCAAACAGCTTGCACCTGGGAAGTAAGGGGCCCCAGGTTGAGAGACACGGGGGGGCCTGGCCTCTGACAGTCCCCGGGTCCTAGCCCTTCTCACCTGCTGTGTTGGCCGGTTGCTCAACAGGGAGTGCACTGCGCCTCCTCCTGTGTCCTTCGTGCACGTTGAGAAAAGAAACCACAGCAGTCGTGAAATCAGACTTTGGCGAAACCTGTTGCAGAAGAACCAGGAAAGCCGTTGCGAGAGCCCTGCTGGCGGCTGCGCAAGTGCGGGCGACGAGGCGAGTGGGTGCTGACGGGGACCCGGGTGAGCGGCCCCAGGCCCCCTTGTTCGGGGGACAGGGCAGAGCGGCACTGGGGCACCCGCACTCTGGGGAAGAGGGCAGCACGCGGGGCAGGGGTTGCACAGTTATCTCGTGCCCTTGGGAGAGCGAGGTGACCCCCCTGACCCCATGTCTCCATTTGCAAACGCAGCAAACCCGCTGCCACAGGACTGTTAGAAGATCAAGGAGACACCATAAGGCAAAGAGCGTGTTGTTTGGTGAACGGTCGCTATGATCGCTTAGTCCTTGTAGAACTGGCTTGTGACAACGGTCAGTGAGGTGAAGGGCTTGGAAGTAAGAGCATCTCGTTCCGCTGGAGAGCGCGTCCCAGACAGGGTGGCCGTGGCTCCCCCAACCCACTGTTCTCCCCATTGAGGGCTTGGTCTGAGAGCAGGGGTCGCTCTAACTCAGACGCAGAGACTGGGGTGGAAAACAGCCTCGGCAGGTTCCTCTTGCTTTCTTGTTTTCTAAGAAACGTTGCCACTAATTGTAAATTCTTGAATCGACCCTTTTTGTTTTCTTAAAACAAATTCCTTTCTTACAGAGAAAGAAAAAGTGTCAGTCAAGTTTATAACACTTATTAAAGTCTCAGCTGCCCCCCGTGGCCAGAATCTCGGCTCGTGAACGTTTAGCGAGGAGCGTGGGGCAGGGGTCCTGCATGACACGGGCCACAGGTCTCTCCTCAACACGGCATGACAGAGGCTTGCTCGTTTTGTAAATTTTTCCAGATTAATGAAAAATGTATTTACCTTTTCATATATTCACTAAATAAAACCATGACCTGTTTATTCATGTACTTTTGAGAGTTCTGCTTTGTTGAAATCTGGGAAGTTGGGGGCTGGTGCTGCCCTGGCCCCTGGCCCTGTTCTACGGACGTGCCCGCACGCTAACGTGGACAGTCCACCAGTGGGCTCGAGAGCCGTGGTAGTCACGCAGGGTGAGGAGCGGACTCCGGGCCCACCGCCTGGAGAATGAGCCCCCAGCGGGACCAATGTGCCCATGCGCTAAGTGCAATTCCCGGAGCGGGGGTGGGGGGGGAATCAGGATGTCCCACACCATTTCTCTTCAATCTGATAAGGACCAGGAGTCTGTTTGCAATTTCTCTCGTCTCTCTCTCTGGGTCATGGCCCTGGGGACCTAATCCGACCTGGCGTCTGCGCACAGTGATAGGATTTGACTCATCTCTGAACGTCAGGCCTGAGCATCTGGCTGCCAACAGCACATCTGGATTTTCTCTTCAAGGGTTTGATGGCCCCGGTGAGTGGACATCCCTTTTGAAAATAAAAGTTGGCTTGTACTTGAGTCCTGCATTGGTATCACACCACACATCCAATCATCTCCCTTCAGAACCCCTCAGATTGTCTCGCGGCCACCACGATCCTCGACTGGGGCGGGAACTTCCTACTCCACTTTCTGTTTCTCCTCTTTGGCTCCTACAGTTTACTGTCTCAGGGCAGCCAGTGCAGGTCAAATAATAGTAAGGTTGCTTCTCCTCTTGAATCTCTGCAGAATCTCAAATCTACGGTGACCTATGAGACCTTATGAGATCCACCTCCCTGCTGCTCTCCAACTTAGCTCCTTCCCTCAATCTTCTCTGACCCAGATTCTCCCTGGTCTCAGGAGCCCCTTCACTGTTCAATCAGCCTCAGGGCCTTTGCACTGAGCCGTTCCTCCTGGAGCATTCTTTTCCTGAGACATAGTTTGCTTGCTGAGCTCCTTTAGGTTTGGGTCTCAGGTCTTCATGAAGGTCTCTGGTCAGTTCACCCCCAAACACCCCACATGTGCCACCGTTTAAAGTATTAGTCACATGTCGGAGGAGGGGCAAGATGGCGGAGAAGTAGGGAGCTCCGTACCTGCACTCGTGCCCATGCATCACACGGAAAAGATCTGAAGCCATAGGAAACCGTACCAAACCCAAGAGATTGGGAGAAAAAGGATGCAGATTCCACTGAGAAAGCCTTCTAACAACACTGACCTGATTACCTCTGGTCACCAGCATGCTTAAACAGTCAAATTTAGTCCATTCTGTAGATGTAAATTCTACACCTCCCGAACTTTTCATCTCTTTCTCTCAGGAGTAATTAGACTATATAGTTTCTCTGGATAACACCGGCATCCTTCTCTCACCTCTCCAACCATATTCCACCCCTTAGCTCTTTGAAAAAAGCTTCTTATCCCTTCTGCCTGTTCATTCTATCTCCAATTTTGCTTCCTCCCCCCTACCCCCACCCTGTCTTCTCTCTCTGTCTCTATGCTCTTCAACCACCACTGCATACATCCAGCTGTTTAATTATAGCTGGGAAATCCGGTTATATGCTATAAACCGTTCTTTTTCCATTGGTATTCTTCTTTTTTCCTTTTCTTCCTTTTGACCTTTTTATGTATTCTTTTTTCTTTTTTTTTTAATGTTTTTATTTCTAGGAGAGAGAGAGAGAGACAGTGTGAGCAGGGGAGGGTCAGAGAGAGAGGGAGTCACAGACTGAAACAGGCTCCAGGCTCTGAGCTGGCAGTCAGAACAGAGCCCGACGTGGGGCTCGAACCCACGAACCGCGATATCATGACCTAAGCGAAAGTCGGACGCTTAACCGACTAAGCCACCCAGGCGCCCCTATTCTTTGATTTTCTATTATTCGCCCTCCCTCCTCCGTCTTTTCCCTCAACTTTTTCGCTGTCCCTCTTGGTTTGCATTTTAGTCGGATTTGTCTGTTCGTTTGTGTGCCCCTGCTCCCTGTGTGTTTGTCAGTCTGTTTTCCTCTCCAGGGCTACCTCTGGAAACAAGCCAAAGTACACATGGTGGAGAAGCCCAGATATCACTACGAGTAGGAAAACAAAATAACCAAGGTCTCAACAAGAGAGACAAAGAGATACCATACAAAAAATACTCTCTGAAAGGATAGGCCCTGGACAGTCAAAGAGTCTTCCTGGATACAGCAGCGCTCACAGGTGCAGAGAGCATAACAGATCTTAAAAACTAACAAGAGCCAGAAAACTAACTAAAATGACGAAACAAAAAAGCTCTCCCCCAAAGAAACTCCCAGAAGAATTGACAGCTAATGAACTGCTCAAAACAGATATAAGCAGGGGCTCCTGGGTGGCTTAGTCGGTTAAGCGTCCGACTTTCGCTTAGGTCATGATCTCGCGGTTCGTGGGTTCGAGCCCCGCGTCGGGCTCTGTGCTGACTGCCAGCTCGGAGCCTGGAGCCTGTTTCAGTCTATGACTCCCTCTCTCTCTGACCCTCCCCTGCTCACGCTGTCTCTCTCTCTCTCCTAGAAATAAATAAAACATTAAAAAAATTAAAAAAAAACAGATATAAGCAGCATAAATGAACAAGATTTTAGATTAATAATCATAAAATTAATAGCTGGGCTTGAGAAAAACATAAGGGACATCAGAGAAACTATGGCTACAGGCAAAATAGAGAATATAAATAGGCATGGAGAATTAAAAAAAAAGCGATAAATGAGATACATAATAAATTAGAGGCCCCCAATGCACGGATTGAAGAGGCAGAAAGGAGAATAAGTGATTTAGAAGACACCATGATAGAAAAACAAGAAGCTGACAAAAAAAGAGACAAACTGATCCAGGAACA
>NW_024081270.1:44201-62123 GCF_003009895.1 Hyaena hyaena | reverse complement strand
GTTTGCACATATAGGAGGATTAGGAGGAACTTGACGGAGGACCAAGGGGGAGAAGAAGGGCGGAAATGGTGGGGGAAAGGGAGAGAGGCAAACCATGAGAGACTCTTGAATGCTGACAAAAACTGAGGACTGATGGATGTGGGGGGGAGGGGGGATGGGCATGAAGGAGGGCACTTTGGGGATGAGCACTGAGTGTTATGTAGAAACTAATTTGACAATAAACTATTTGTAAAAAAAAAAGAAAAAAAAAAAAAAGAAGTGGGTCCGTCATAGAGCACAAACAGGGAGGGCATCAGGCAGAGGAGCAGGGGGCTGGGTGCCCAGGAGAAGTGGCTTGGCCAAGGGACAGTAAGAATTAGAATGGTTTTCTTCCAGTTGCTCAGCGGACGGTCTTAGAATCCTCATAGGAGTTTGGGAGTCAAGTTTATTTAAATTTCAAAGACTGAGCGATATCATCTGACCTCTGGGTTATTCTTATAAACATATAAGAATATAGAGTTATAAAAATATAACTCTAAGTCACATACATTTCTCAGAAAACTGTATTTTTAGATATTCCATTGGGTTTAAAATAGGAATTTTTGTTTTAGTTGTGTTTTGTTTTCACCTGTGGATCAATATTTTTCTTGAAAATTAAGGAGAAAGTAACCACCCATAGGCAAATCTGATGCTCCCCAAATTATATCACAGGATCTGATAATATAATATATAATACACCATTGATATGAGAATAGATGCAAGAAAAAAAACAAGCTTGACCGATATCTGAGAATCCACTAAGCAGTGAATTCACTAAGCAGAATGCCACAGCATTCTTTTACAATTTTTTAAACTTTTATCTATTTTTGAGAGAGAAAAAAACAGAGCATGAGCAGAGTACAGACGGAGAGAGGAGAGAGAGAGGGAGACAGACTCTGAAACAGGCTCCAGGCTCCACATTGTCAGCACAGAGTCTGACCTGGGGCTCATACCCAACAACCGTGAGATCATAACCTGAGCTGAAGTCAGATGCTTAACAGACTAAGCCACCCAGGCCCCACCGCAGGACTTCTGAGTCAGTGACACTGCAGCAGAATTAACATAATAAAATCTGCTAATTTTACGCAGAGAGTCTTAAAATATGCTCCATAGTGTGGCCACCACCGTATTCCTGACATAGAACATCTCTGTCACTTGTGGTCCTTTGTGTGAGTCCCTTCCCCTACTTCTGGCTCCTGCAAGTGGCAATCAGCTTCTATCATTTCAGTGTTACCTTTTCTGATTTTTGATATAAAAGGAATTATAGGACATGTAATCTTTTGTGCCTGGGTTCTTTCATATTTCAAATGCTGTTGAGATTCATCCACATTGTTGTATGTGAGTTTTCCACCGTCTGGATGTACCACAGTTTGTCCGTTTGCCAATTGATAGGCACTTGGGGTGTTTCCAGTTTTAGCTGTCATAAATAAAACAATTATGAACTTCATGTACTTCCATTTATATGAGTGTGTTTTCATTTTTCTTGGGAAAATATTTAGGAGTGGAGTCATTAGGCCACATGGTAAGTGAATGTTTAACTTTATAAGGATTAGCCCAGCTGGTTTCCAAAATGGCTGTACATTTCTTATTCTCACTACAAGAGAGTTCCAGTCACTCCAGCTCTTGTCAGAACTTGGTTTTTTCAGTCTTTTTCATTTGAACTATTCTGTTGGGTATGTAGTGGTGTCTCACTGTGCTTTGAGTTAGCATTTCCTAAATGATTAATATATTGGACATTTTTTATGTGCTTATTTGCCACTCATAAAGCAAATATTTTGGTCCTTTAAAAAATTGAGCTGTTTGTCTTCTTTCTGAGTTATAAGAATTCTTTCTATATTCAGGATACAAGTTCTTTATCAGAAACATGTTTTGAAAATTACTTCTCCCAGTGTGTGACTTGAATTTTCATTCTTTTAATGTTTTTTTTTTTTTTTTAGAAAAGCAAATGTTTTAAATATTGATATTTAATTCATCAGTGTTTTCTTTTATGGCTCATGCTTTTGGTACCCTATCCAAAAATCTCTGCTTAATCTAAAGCCACAAAAATTTTTTTTAAACTATTTTCTTTTAGAAGTTTTATATTTTTGATTCTTCTACTAGAGACTTATGGCTCATTTTGAGTTAATTTTTGTGAACCATGTGAGGTAAGGATTGAGGTTCCTTTTGTCTGACTCTATGGATATTTGAGTATTCCAGCACTAGCTTTTACAAAGACTAGCCCAGTATCTACTATATTCTAGGTATTAAGCTGTACTTCTTAAATTTTTCTTTCTGTTTCAAACATGTGATAGCTCTTTTCTATATCCCTTTCTAATAGAGATCTGGGAACAATCAACTCAAGGTGGGGGGTGGAATGTGGTTGTAGGGATTCCTGAGATTTTCTATGCCTTTTTTCTATCAGCTGATACCTGCTCAATCTATCGTCTCATCAGAATCAAGTTCAATGGACAACCTCATGTCTCCTGGGTCAGAAAATTCATGAAGAGCTTATCCAAACATTTAGTTTTGAAGGTATAAATGTAAGAACCAACCATTAAGGCTTTAGAAACCCAACAATCAGATACATAGTGTATTACAGGTGACCCATGTATTTTAGACACAGGGAGGAAATCTCTACATTTCTTGTATGAGATCAGTGTGTGTAAAATTCGGTTTTATTTTTTTAATATTTTTTCTTAAATAGTTTATTGTCAAGTTGGTTTACATACAACACCCAGTGCTCATCCCCACAAGTGCCCTCCTCCATGCCCATCACCCCCCTTCCCCTTTCCCCCACCCCCATCAGTCCTCAGTTTGTTCTGAGCATTCAAGAGTCTCTCATGGTTTGCCTCCCTCCCTCTCCCCCACTCTTTTCCCCTTCTTCTCCCCCATGGTCCTCAGTTAATTTCCTCCTAATCCACTTATACGTGCAAACATATGGTATCTGTCCTTCTCTGTCTGACTTATTTCGCTCAGCATAACACCGTCAAGGTCCATCCATGTTGCTACACATGGCCAGATTTCATTCTTTCTCATTGCATGTAGTATTCCATCGTAGAGATAAACCACATCTTCTTGTAAAATCGGATTTTAAACTCTCCAAGCCATGGTTAAATGCATGGACCTATGCGTGAGCAGTTGGACGGAACACCACTTACCTACTTCTACTAGTTTTCTAATTGCTGGGGGAGTACCTGTCCTGTAACACCTTCTGGGGTTCTCCAGGTGCTCACTCCTCTTTGGCAGGTGCAGTAACTTATTTGTTGGTGAATTTGGGGACAGAAATTGGGCACATGTAGCTCCAACCTCTTTCTTTCTCTTTGGGCTCCATGCAGCCTATAGAGAGCTCACATTCTTGCGGAGACCTGGTTCTTTCCAGTTCTTCTCATGACTTGTAAGTGTGTCTTATTCTAGAATTTGGTATTAGGAAGCTAGCTTGCCGAGAAGTACAGTCACTAACACAAGCTCTATCAGTAAAACAAGGTGGCATTTTGCTCTTCTGACTGTAATTTCTCAGTGCGTTCAGAGAATGGGTACGGATGAGGGTTGCAGGTTATGGTGTCTCTCCAACTGCAAAGGTCCAGACAAAATAGATGCTCAAGATTGATTTAATACATGTCTGCATATTTAGTTATTATAAGACACATGGCTTACTTATCCAAGTCCACAAACATAAAGTAGGCTTACAATACAGCAAGAGTTTTGCTTATACATCATAACTTCCTGTAAAAAGAATCAGGCAGCTCAAAGTATGTGTTGAATCTTTATCCAGTAGAGGTTTAGAACCAGGATGGGCGGCTTACGGTAAAGAACAGTTCTAGTGTGAAGCAGAGTTCAGATGAAAAGACCTCTTGAGGTTTATTTTAGGTCTCTGCATTTATTAATAACTATAGGTTATTTTTAGCACATGAACAATACTGAAAATAAGCAAGTTTACATTCTTATGATAAAACATTGCTACTCCTCCTGAGTGTACTTCTTCCTCACTGACACTGAAGTCAGAAGATGAGTTTAATGGTTCTTTACACTGAAACCAAGTATTGGTTTTCATCATTCTGGTAATGTTCCTTGCCTTAGGGTCATATTCAAATTGCTTTGATCCACGGAAGAAATAGAAGAATCCTAGAGAGAGAGGGTCATCATGAGTTACTTTGCACACTATACAATAGTTTCACACTTTTCAATTGTATGGATATAGGATAAAATAATTAAGCATTATGGAGAGGAAGGAACCTTGTGCAATTATAGAGATACATTTTACTTTACTGCTGTCACGTGAAACATGTTGTTATTTTTATTTTCCCAAAAAGACGATGTGAAACATGAATGTCAAGGGAGTTACCAACTTTCTAGCCAGACTGTGGTTCATGCCAACGGTTTTCAAACTTGGTTTCAAAACAGTGTCTTAGCAAGGGTATTGAAGGCCCCTGTGGGTATGGCCTTGGACCGTACATCCTCATTTATCTTGAGTCGTTCTGCTCTATCCGTTTTAGATGTTAAGGTTTTGTGTTAGATTTCATTGCAATAAAAGGTGGCGCCACTCAGGAAAAATGTAGACCCCTGCTCACTGCATGTTCTAGGTTATTGTCCATCGTCGAAGTCTGATGATATACCAGCTACACTGGTACATTAAATTGCTTGAGGTTCTTTTAAAACTGATTTCTGGATCTTATCCACAATTCTAGACCTGCCTCAGAATCTGAAGAATTTGTAGTTTCTCACACAAACCCCAAGTGTGCATATTAAACTATGCACTTAATAGTTTGACAGTCACTGTTCAGTGCATGTGCTTAGTCATTTTTAACACTTGGAGTTTTTCAAACTCTTCAGGGGTTATCTTTTAGGAATTATCTTGGATCAATGGTAGGTAAAATTAATTTTGGTACTTTCTGCATAGATTCGAAATAGTGTAATAAAGAATACAATTTAGGACTTACTAATTCAGTTTGTGAGAATGCCTGCCTGGTTAGTTTATTATTACATGTGTTCAAGAACAGTAAAATTATAGGAGCACCTGGGTGACTCTGTCAGTTAAGGATTTGACTTTGGCTCACGTCATGATCTCGTGGTTCACGAGTTTGAGCCCCGCATCGGGTTCTGTGCTGATAGCTCACAGCCTAGAGCCGTGCTTCGGATTCTGTGTCTCCCTCTCTCTCTGCCCCTCCTTTTCTCGTGATCTGTCCCTTTCTCTCAAAAATAAATAAACATTAAAAAATTTTTTAAAAAGAATAGTAAAATTACATTAAAATGGAAACATCTATGTTTCTGTGCTACCTTCTTTCAGCCAGTAAAGTCTTCCAAGTATCTGAAAAGTTAGGCATTGATGCTTACCTTTATGCTGGAAGGCGGCATCAACTCGGAGACCGATTCCTGGGAAGTATTTCACAACCCTCCGTGGGTACCCTTTGTCCATGGTTTGGGTCACTTCATCAAACCTGGATGCATGGGTTTGAAAGGTTTCCAGGGGATCTTTGTTTGGGGGGGACTTAAACCTTCTACTGCCCCACTTGGAGTCAAATAGGGATGTGAAGAGGTGGTAGGGGAAAACTACCAGATCAATAATTAAAATAATTACAATAAATAATAATAATTAAAGTAATTAAAAACATGTAGGGGCACCTGGGTGGCTCAGTTGGCTGAGTATCTGACTCTTGACTTTGTCTCAGGTAATGATCCCAAGGTGGTGGGACTGAGCCCCACATCAGGCTCCATGCTTAGGATAGAGGTTGCTTAAGGTTCTCTCTCTCTTTGCCTGGCCCCTGCTCTCTCTCTCTCTAAAAATAATAATAATTAAAAACATGTCAAAAATTATGTTTGGCTGAATCATTTGTAGTGTCTTGAAAACAAGAAAAGATGAGGGATAAAAGCCACACCATTAGGCAGACTGATGTTATTCTGGGCAACTATTAAATCAAAGTATGGGCAGGGGCGCCTGGGTGGCTTAGTCGGTTAAGCGTCCGACTTTCGCTTAGGTCATGATCTCGCGGTTCGTGGGTTCGGGCCCCGCGTCGGGCTCTGTGCTGACTGCCAGCTCAGAGCCTGGAGCCTGTTTCAGTCTGTGACTCCCTCTCTCTCTGACCCTCCTCTGCTCACGCTGTCTCTCTCTCTCTCTCTCCTAGAAATAAATAAAACATTAAAAAAAAAAATCAAAGTATGGGCTCACATGAACCAGACTCTAACTGCAGAGAACACATTCATGGTCACCAGAGGGGAAAGGGAGGTGGGTGGAGGAGGGGGAAAACAGGCAGTGGGGATTAAGGATTGCACTTGTGATGAGCACTGGGTGATGTGTGGAAGTGTTGAATCACTGTATTGTATGCCTGAAACCAATATTACACTGCATGTTAACTAACTGGAGTTAAAAAAAAAAACAAACAAATTAGGACTCAGCTTGGAGATTTCACAGATTTTCACTAGACATATTTGTGTTACTGGTAATTTGGTTGGCATTGCAATCTTTATTATTTTATCTTAATTTTTTTTTTAAGTTGGAGAAAGATCTCTGGACTCACTGAAACATTCTTTTGTTTGGTAAATGTCATCCACCCACATAAATGGCTTTAACAGGACTCGATATGAGTTCTATTTCTGCCTGTGTTAAAGTCATGCTAGGTGGATATTCTTCTGTGGGATAAAATAAAGGGGTTGATTGTCAACTGACCTCCAGCACCAGATGCCCACGAAGAAGTAGGTTTTCCTTATGCTGTGGTCACAGACAGCCGCATCAATTTTCTTCACATGTCTTGGGAACCCAAGCGTGTGGATGGGCTTGGGATAATCTGGCAAGACTGCATATCCTCTGATCATCCAGAAGTTGTCATCTAGGAGGAGAGAAAGTGATTATCTTCTCCTCCACTTTCTAGAGGGAAAAATAGATGTCTAAAGCCGTTTGAAAATAATGAATGCCTCATCTCTGAGGCTCAATGCCTAGAGATTTAGTAGTCTATGTCTCCATTTATTCTTACCACTTTCATTAGCTGCTTTTATCATTAATAATCCACAAATAACATCCATCTATAGTTAATATTGCATGTACACACGAGTGTGCATGTCAACTGGTTTCACTGTATTGATCGTTTCTCTCACTCTGACAACTATGTTTGTACATGCTCTTCTAAATTTCAGCCTCCGAGGATTCTCAAAGGCAAGTAATCTGACAAAATCTATATGAAAAGTAGCATTGCCAAATTAAGTATAAGATTCCAGTTAAATCTGAATTTCAAATAAACAGTGACTAATTTTTGGCCTAAGTATATTAAAAATATTGCAAGGGACATGTTTCTACTAAAAAATTGTGTGTTTTATCTGAAATTCAAGTAATCTTGTGATTTTATTTGCCGAATCTGACAACCATAGTAGCAAGGGAATATTAAAGGGAGGTGGGTTATCTTTATTTGATAGAAAAAGATAGTTTTTTATTTTTATCATACAGGTTTCCTTTAGCTCCTGTGCAGTTGGGTTGATGTTTCTCTTCACAGCCACAGAGACCACAGAGAAACCCTGGATAGTTTTTCTTTACAACAGGAACACAAGGTAATGCACTGCAGAAGCACTCTCCATTTGGCCCAAGCGTGAATATTATATTCCAGGCACCAGAATACCCACTGACCATTTCAGGCATCCAGGGACAGAAACTGTGATGGGCAACATTACCTTTAAAAACTAGAATCTTATCTTTGGGGTTCTCATATGCAGCTTGAATATCCATTGGCAGAGAAGGCCAGAACGAAGAGATTAGTTCAAATTCAACATCAGTGATATCATAATAGATCCTCCATACATGCCTGTGTGAAACAAAACCACTTTACACATGCAGTCTCTACTGCAGTGAAAACACTGTAAACCTAGGCTGGTCTCTTATTTAATTGGCTAAGTGGTTGCGGGCTCAGTTCTACCCTTAGGACGGTCAAGGTCAGGACATGCTTTTGTGCCCACTCTCCTGGATACTTATAGTAGCAACCTACCCATAGAAATCTCAATTCTGAGAGCTCAATGGCCTCATTTTTGCCAAAGAAGCAATATTCAAGATTCCAAGGCAACACCGACTGTTCTAAGAAGAACTCTCAGGTCTGATGTTTGCTAGAATGAAGAAATATTATCAGTGTATGCTAAAGTATTTCCTCAGATGTTCCCATCTGGCTATAAAGCTGAGCCCATGAAGGAGACCTGCAAAGCCCTGATGTTCTGTTTCCCTTCCCTTGCTAATGACTGCTCCCTGAGACCCCCAGGTGGCCGCAGCCTCTGCTGTGAGGAGGGTGTCATCTGGGTGCTGGGTCGTTGTGGGTGGAGGCTGACTGATCTGATAATCTGCCCTTGTGCCCATATCCTTGTGAGATGGTCTATGTCCTAATGTTTGGTTCTGAAAATACAGTCACTGTACACACAACTGACTCACCATGTTGCAATTCAAGTCCAGTAAGTTAGGCACAGTGAGAGGTGAGATTTCCTACTACAGCCACCACTTCATTGAGGCAACATTAAGGAAAAGTCTACTCAGACATGTTGAACTGCCTCTTTAAGTAGGAAAAAGACCTACTTTTTTTTATCATTTGGTGACTTCCAGGGTGTACATACTCTAACCATGGCCAGTTTCAAGATACCAAAGTGATGTGAAGTGGTTTGCACAAGTCCCCAAAATTTAACAATTGGCTCCTGAACTGGTATAGGTCAGCTTCATCACCACTGAGATTGGTGTATTATTTGAGCCAAGATGTCTCTGGAAGTGACTCTACTTCACCTTCTTATACAATGGCAATTAAAAAATAAGCTTAAGAACACTTAAACATTAACTTATCAAACAAGCAAGAGATACATACACATAGTAAAACATTCAAGTACTGTGGGTTGTTATAAAAGGAAAAGGAAAAGGAATTTGTTCTCACTATCCGCGATTCTCTCTTCATCCCCAAATTTCCTGGACAGAAAAATATTCACAGGAAGTTGAGGTGTTTAAGGGAATGGGTTTACCTGCCTTTAAAGAACATTACTTCTCTGCGCAAAGTGGTGATAGCATCAAAAGTCAAATCAGGATCACAGGCATGGGGGACAGTGGGTTCCTTTGGTTTAGCAGATGCCTTAGGTAGACTCCCTTTGATGAGAAAAGAAATACCACAGTGAATTAAGGAGGTGTTTGGAAATCACCTACAGAAGGATATTTCTCAAGTGAATATTTTCTTCATGGTGATATTTCAATAAGTGATTTTTTCACTTCCTTTCTGGAAAGCTTCCTATTTAGTTCAAGTATCTTCAGATTAATGATGCTGCTCACCATAGATGGATTGGATTCCGTTGATATCATCCTGAGAAAGTGGATATTTGTTAGGATCCAGGGAGACATAATTTGGGAACATCAAAGCTGTTTGATCATTGGAGTGTGAGAGGCCCAATGCATGACCAAATTCATGAGCCGCCACAAGAAATAAGTTGAATCCTTAACAAAAACAGGGAAAACATATGTATATGGGTTAATCAAAAGGAGAATGGTTGCATCTGAGACGAGGAAATAACTAAGGGGAAGGGAGAAGAGGCTTACCATTGAGGGGATAATTCTCATATGTGCCATGATTTGTCTGGGGCATGTTTCCACACTGGTCATTGATATTAGTCATGTCATGGGGAAATACAATCAAGAGCAAGTAAATGGCAGGAAGGAGGAGTATCAGAAATGGACACCATTTAAAAAATAGAGGGGTGCCTGGTGGCTCAGTCAGCTAAGCATGCAACTTCTGATTTTGGTTCAGGTCATGACTTCACCGTTGGCGGCTTCAAGGCCTGCCATGGGCCATGCAGTGACAGCCCAGAACTTGCTTGAGATTCTCTCCCTCCTTCTCCGCTCCTCCTACCATGTGCATGCACACACGCACGCACACACACACACACACACACACACTCTTGCTCTCAAAATAAACAAACAAACTTAAAAAAGTAGACGCCACCTGTTTTGGTTTGTTGCTGGGCTACACTGTATGGGATCACGTATCTCCTACTTGTATCCTTCAGAGGTTCCCTGCTGGCTGTAGGCCAAGTCCAAAGACATTATCATGGCCCTTTATGATCTAGTCCCTGCCTTTTTTCCAGCCTCACATTTTATTTTATATTTCATGAGCTAACCATACTGAATCATTTGCATGTCTCATCTGTACCATATTCCTTATTTTTAGAAGTTATTTAAATATTTACCTTGAAGGGAGGAGCGGGGCTCGGTCTCATGAACCATGAGATCATGACCAGAGCTGAAATCCAGAGTCAGATGCTTAAGTGACTGGGCCACTGGGCACCCTTGTGCCATGTTCCTTCTAATCTCGGTATCTTACTACCTATACTCCATCTACCCAGAATATCATCTCCCCCATCCTCTGCCTAGCTCTCCTACTTGTTGCTCAGGAAACCTCTCTAGAGTCATCTCCTTTATGAGGTTTCCCCTATTCTCCCACCCCCTCTCCAGGCAGAGTTAAAGGTACCTTTCAGTGTTTCCATAGACTCAGTGTTTAATTCTGTCATGTCGCATATGGGACTGCATGAAGCAACCTTTCAGTACAGGGACCGTGTTTTAACCACCTTTTACTCCTCGTGGCTACTAAACTGCCTATCAGTAGTGGATGCTTAATCATGGTTGCTGGAGAGCCAGATGTTTGTTTGGATGAAAAATGTTTAGATGCCCTCCTGCATAAGGCATCGCCCACCATACTTCCTGTACTAGAAGGCTCACCATGCATGAGGAAATTGTCTTTTTAATCCCTCTCCCACTTGGTCTGTAAGGTTCTAAATAGAAGACTGTCCTTGGATTTGCAACCAAGCCTATGGATCCTACAGAAAAGGCTGAGCTTTCCATCATGGAGCCTTGTCCAATTCTGTTCACATAAAATGAACATAGACTGGCCAAGGGTTCTCTTACGGTCCCTCATGCTCTTCTGCCCTGGCCTTTGTTGGCACCTCTCGTCTGGCTGGCGGTACCACTGGGTGTGCTTTTGAACGGATGGGACAAGTGACTCTTGAGAAGGTAACGCAAACCCAGGTCACCTCACTGAGTTCCACACCTTCCTCCTGGTTTTTTGGGCCCTATGTCACCTGGGTCCTAGTCGCCGTTTCAGCCTTGCCTTCTGCCCCAGTCCTGGAACATGAGTTGGTCGGGTTATTCTGTCCAGAACTCTCTCTACGCCACTTTGCTTTCTGAATTCCTGCTTAGCCTTCAGTGCAGGTCTGGTATCACTTCCTCATCTGACTTCTGTGTTTGGGTTCAAATCTCTTTTATGTGCTGCTACTACATTGTCATAGGTTCCTCTATCCCAGTGTTGGCCACACTAATTTTAATTGCCATTCGACAGTGTATGTTCCCTAGACTATAAACCCCTGAAGGGCAGGGTATGTCTTGCACACTAACATTTACTCCATTTCTATCATAGTGAGTGTTGAGTAAGGGATTTTTGATTCACTTTGTTTACCAAAATTGTGGAGCATCTATCATGTGCTGATTTGAACCAACTATGAAACTGACCCACAGACCATCTGGAGTTACTTGGTCCGGACCGAACTGTGGTCTTGTATACCACACATCAGGAGAGCCATAGCCTCGCTTTCCTGGGACCGTGGGAACCAGACACCAGACCTACGGTGACTGTGCTCAATGACAGCAAAGAGCTGGGAGAATCTGATGAGAGTTTACTGGACCCGCTCATTTGTTGGATGCACATACTTTCACTGTAGTAAAGTTTTAGTTTTTTGTTTGAAAAGTAATAAAATATTTCTTATTTTAGTATCAGGCAGGGTGTATAAAAGAAATAAAACCAACACAGTTGCTCTGAAGGAATAGGTGGAATTTAAAGATTAGGGTCTAATTCCTTGGCAGGTGGGTAAGTGTTAGAAGAGGAAGTTCATGCTTTTAAATAGACTTTGTTTGGGCCATGAGCGCATGTATCATCCTTTGGTCACTAAGTCAAGATGACCACCTCTCTAGCGTCTTCTTCAGTCCCAAAGCCACAGATGACTTCTACCATCAGTATAACATGCAGCACACTGTGCCTTGTGGGGTGGTATGTCTGGGCCTCACACCACACAACTTCATGACTTCTGAAGCGCTGGGAACTTTCTAGTACAACTTTGTGGTCTGTACAATGCTTTGCAGAGTCCCAGCCACATAACAAACCTTCAGGCATTGTGGGTGTATGATGAACGTATGAGCACAAGAAGAACACTCTGATCACAGCAGGATTAGCAACTTGATGAGTGTGTCGTGTGGCTACGGCTCTGACCTGTACAGGCACAACTGTCTGAAAGGATACTGAATACTTTCATCAACGTCATTTTGGAATGTGAGAAACTGGGGGCGGGAGGGTGTAGAATTGAGAAGTACAAAGCAACTAATTGCAAAGCTATTCATTTCAGGGATTCCGCAGATTAATAAAATTTTGTTCAGAAAGAAAATGGGGCTCACCTGCTCCATCCTTGGTCCAGTTTTCATCCTCATCAAAGTGAGTGTCTCCACCCAGACCCAGCCCGGGAGGGAAGGCGTGACCGAGGACCCCTAAGGGGCCGTCAAAGTACCGAGGACACCGGCCATGGACTGAGACATAATTTACAGGGGAGAAGGTCAGCCTCTTCAAATCTCCAGAGATGAAAATAGCCATAGTTTTCTGTCTTGTGTCCCTTACCTCGGGTCCTAAAGGCAATCATGATGTCTGCAATCCCCCTGGAGGTCTTTGTGAACGTCAGTGGAGTAACCGTGCTCCACACTTCGAGGCCATTCCTGATAGCCTCATCCACGTCTGCTCGTGACATATCTGGAGTATAGTTTACGATTCTTAAAAATTACAAAATAGATCAATTGGTGGTTACACATGTGCGTAGGCATGCACAGACACAAAGAAAATCATTTCCTACCAACCGTACACTGCAGAGACTTCTAGTATTGTGCTATTCTTGCATTTGTATCATACTTTACAACTGAGTAGGGCACTGTTACCTATGCTACATAACCCAGTCATCCCATCTGCCCTATGATCAGGTAGTCTTCTAACACTTTAACCAATGAGGCTCAGAGAGGTTAAATGACTCCCTTAAGATCACCTCCTAAGTGGGAGAGCATTAATGTCCTGTATGTGCTTGCTGTGTACATGGATGAGTGACACAAATTCTGAACAGAATGCAGGTTTGTTTTCTCAGATGCCTTGTGGAAATCAGCCTTAAGCATGTGTCTCAAGAGTCTCCCTTGAGTCTTAAAGAGTTACTTACTCAGAAAAAGATTTTCCTCTTGTTTGTGCTCCCTATCTTGCCAAACCTAATTTTATTTTAACTCCTAAGACTCAGTACAGTGAAGGAAGAACTAATCCTCACTAGGACCTGCCATAAGGGCCCTGGAGCAATAGTCAAGGCCACTGACTCAGGTCAGAAGCCTGCTTCATCCTCTTCCTCCCGATAACCAGTCCCCTTCCCTTGACACGGGGGCAAACTCCATGCTTCACCCCGGGGTCCATCTGAGACATAAAGATTCAGGCCCCGCTCATTCTCTCCTGAGCATATTCTGTACCTTCAGCCACCTGCAGTCAGATGGTGGTGCTTCTGGTCCTAAGTTTTTAAGGAAGTGGCCAAGGCCAGAGGCAAAAGCAAATTTGCCAGAGTCAGTCTGCTGGTAAGACCTGGCCATGGCAAATAACTTTGTTTCAGTTCCTCTGTTTGAGGTGGTCCTAACAGTGGTGCCGACGTCCCAGTTGTGTGGGGAGGACTGATATGAGTGAGATCTGGGGAGGGTCGTGCACCTAGGAGGTGCTTGGGAGAATACACTCATGTTGTTATTGCTCCTTGGAGATTATACGCCTGGGGTTTTGGCTTAGGGGGAAGTGAGGTGGCAGAGGCATTACCTGTACGTGAGGTTGTGTCTTCTCCACCCCGGGAGAGTGTAGCCATACTGACCCACATCGGGCACGCCACACCTGGGTGTCGTCATGATCGCAAGAGTGTTTGAGTCCAGCTGTCCAGTCACTGTCAACCCAAAAAATGCTTGCATTTCCCGCATTTTGCTGTCTAGGAGACTCCTGTTCTTGCTCTGAACAAGATGGCTCCCTTCTATTTCAAGAGAGTAGAACTGGCTGAGGTAGGCCTGGCCAAAGAGATAAAACAAGCACAGACTACGGGACAGCAGATCTCAGGATCAGACGGAATTGCCTGAAACCCTTTTTGGGAGTGGTGGGGGTGGGGGGAGAAAGAAGGAGTGAGGGAAGGAAGGGGCAAGACAGGAAAGAAGAGAGGAAGGAAGGAGAGAGACACCCCGCGTTTTCAATTTTCAAGAAGGGGCCAAGCTGTGTGCGACCAGACCCATCCAAACCACACAGCCTGTCACGCTCCAACCTCCGCAGAAGACAATCAGCTGCTTCTACGTGTTAAATGATCACACGCCTTACACATTTCTGCTGTTACTTTCATTTATACAGGACTGATCTTTAGAGGGAATCTCCAGGCAAGGTCTTTTTCATGCACATGGGGCTAAGGGGTCCAGTTACAGCTGGGTCCCCCTGGTTGTACAGAGATCTCCATTCCTCCCAGGGCTGCCCCTTGCTCCTCCCTCTGCCTTTACTTGGAACCTTCAGGAGAAGTGGTAGCAAATCTCCTTCCCCACCCCCGTCCCACACGCACACAGTTACTTGGTGTCCTTGGAGCTTAGGGAAAGTACAGGAATCTTTCGGAGGAATTTGGTGTCTTTTTAGCTTCCAAGACAATCGATACAATTCATTTTTTACTGATAGTCATTATTAACATGCATTGAGACAGTACCTGCGCCAGGGGCATGTTCTCCTCAGGGTCCATATTTCGGGCTGTAGGAAACGCAGAAGAAAATGGAACAAAGACCAAAAGTAGAAGCCGAAGTCTCTTCATTCCTCTCTCTTTTCAGTTGAAGCCTGTTTCTGTTTCCACGGAATTCAGAAATCAACAGTGAGACGTGGCATGAGTTTGCCTCTATCATTATTTAATTAGTAACAGAAAAGGACCACTTGCCATGAAGTGTGTCACGATATGCTTTTTTTCCCCTTAGGTTAACTTGATTTTGCAATCATAATCTGCAGTTGTTTTTAGTAAACACAATCATCGCTCATTATTGCATGGAATATGATAGGAAGTCAGACCCCAAGTTACTTCTGTCCTTATGAAGCTGGGAGGTTTTCCCGTGTTGGAAATTCTTGAGAGTTTTTAATTTTCTTTTGAATGAAACCCCCAAATATCTTGGATAGAAAAAGGTCATGAAAGGACAGTTAACTCAGGGATCAGATTAATGAAGTAGGATAAACATCACGCGTTGGTTGGGCACCTGTATTTGCCTGTCACCATAAAGTGAAGCGTGAATAAGATGCTGTTCCAGTCTCGTCAGAGAATTCAGACACACACAGACACTAATGCCAGACAAACCACAGGCAAGTGGCAAAATGTACAGTGAAGAGTCCAGAGCCTGAGAAGGGCCAAAGCACAGGGGGTGATCACTGCTAATGGAGGTCCTGGGCGCTACAGGCAGGTGAGGCTTCCGCTGTTTCTTGCAGAATGGGTAGGGTTCGGATCCCACAGAGGATATGTGGAGGGAGACCAGAGGAAGCAGAGAGCACAGCAGAAATGAAGTGCAGGAAATCTGGCTGACATGAGCAAATATATGTGTAGACAGCTAAGCGAAATGGGGGTAAGATGGTCTAGGAAAGGGTTCGTGGAAAATGAATATTTTGAATCTTTTCATGCCTAAGAATGTCCCTCGTTCCATTCTGACACTTGATCGAGGGTGTGTCTGTGGAATTTCAGGTTGAAATAAATTTTCTTTAGAACTCTGACGGTAGTCTTCCATTGTCTTCTAGAATGTGGTATTGTTGCTGGGAAGCCTTTTATTCTGATTCTTGATATTTTTGCTTCTGAAAAATGTTGCTAATTAATTCTCTTTATGCAGATATCCAGAAATTTCAAAATGATGTCTTTTGATGTGGTTTTCTTTTCTTTTCTTTCTTTCTTTCTTTCTTTCTTTCTTTCTTTCTTTCTTTCTTTCTTTCTTTCTTTCTTTCGTCCTTCCTTCCTTCCTTCCTTCCTTCCTTCCTTCCTTCCTTGTTAACATTGCTGAGCAGTAAGCAGTCTTTTCATTATAAAAACTTTAAGAGATTTTCCTATGTTATTTGATAATTTCTGATTTTCCCTTCCTCGTTCTGGAATCCATATCTATTGGACCCTTGGATTGAATCTCTTTCTTCCTAATATATCTATTACCATTTTCTGTTAACATTAATTCCCAGCTCACCTATTGTGTTTCTTATTTCAGCTGTATTTTTATTTTCCAAGAACTCTTTCTCATTCTCTGAATATTTTACTCTTTCATTTTCTTGCATTCTTTAGTGCTTTTTGGCTGTAAAATACACCTTATCTTTTGAGAATGTATAGCATTTTTAAGTTTATCTTGACATCTTCTTTTGCTCCCAGAATTGTCTCTATTTCTTCAAAGTTTCTTTCTGGGTGTCTGTTTTTAACACTGAGAAACGTTCTCTCATGCTTGGAGGCTTTGTGCTGTGAGATCTATTTAAGGAAGAGAGAGCAAGAGCTGCCTGGAGGCTCTGTGGGCATGGCCAGGGCTTGTGAACCGATGACCCTCACTGCAGGGAGGTGGGGTGTGTTCCAGACTTTTTGTGTGATGCATTAGTTGGGATAAGATTTGGTTGAATATAGGAGAGAACTCAAAATACCAGATGATTCATAAAATGAAGATTATTTCTCCCTTGCATAACGGAAGCCCAGGTTGGGAAGGCCAGGGCTGGTCTGACAAGTGCCACCCTGAGGACGCAGAAAGCATCCACGTTGGTGCATGTCTCTCCATGCAGGGCTCCGTGGTCCAGGCGGCTGCGCAGGCTCTGACCACTGCATTTGCATTACAGGGAGCACGAAGGTGGTCGGCAGAGAGAGGAAGGTCTCCGTCTCTTTCCAGAAGCCCACACAATAATCTGCTTATCCATTTTGGCAAGAAATGAAGCATTGGCCACATCTGGGTAAAGATCAGAGCATGTAATCTTTTAGCTGGATGTGGGGCTGCCTCCAGTGACAGTGGGGTGTTAGGAGAGGGAGAAAAGTTCACTTAGGCTATTAGCGGCCTCTGTCACCTTGAGATTTAAGCTCCCACCAGCAATGATGTAGGAGATGCCTCCAACACGCTTCCTGCTTTCTTCCCAGGACATCCTCCAGCTGCCTGTGCAGGAGGGAAATGAAGGAGGAATGCTCAGCCTCCCCTCCCTTCTAGATGTGAACAGCTGAAAGGGGTTGGCATGGCTTCTGGGGGGTCCAGCTGGAGCTGAGCCCCAAAAGCCCGTCATAGGAACCTTGATGACACGTGCTTGTGTTGGCCTTTCCCCTCCATCTCACCCTGCCTGCTTCCCCACTCTAGCTTCTTGGGACCATGTCCCCAGTGCAATAACTGCATCAAGACCTGCACTTCAGCTTTGGTTTCAAAGAAATTTAACCCAAGATAAAAAATAATCTCATTAAGTTCTAACCTCAGATTCGTGGAGCTTTTAGGTTAACTTCAGTGTAACAGCCAGAGAGAACTTTAAAAAGAGGAGTAATTTTTTCTTCTGAAAACTAGAACAAACTATCCTAAAATGTGTATGGAACCACAAAAGACCCTGAATAGCCAAAGTGATGTTGAAGAAGAAAATCAAAACGGGAGGCATCAACATCCCAGACTTGAGCCTCTACAGAGCTTTCATCATCAAGACAGTATGGTATTGTCACAAAAACAGACACATAGACCAATGGAATAGAATTGAGAACTCAGAATTAGACCCAAAGTGTACAGCCAACTAATCTTTGACAAAGCGGGAAAGAGTATCCAATGGAAAAAAGACAGCCTTTTTAACAGATGGTGTTGGGAGAACTGGACAGCAACATGCAGAAGAATGAAACTAGATCATTTTCTCACACCAT
>NW_024081270.1:0-43062 GCF_003009895.1 Hyaena hyaena | reverse complement strand
GATGGGCATGGAGGAGGGCACTTGTTGGGATGAGCACTGGGTGTTATATGGAAACCAACTTGACAATAAACTATTAAAAATAATAAAAAATAAATAAAATTTGACTATGCAAAAAAAGGAACAATTTTTGAATTCTTTGTTTCACTTCATATTGCTGTTCATTTCCTAGGACTCTGTGAAATATAGTTAAAGAAATAATATGAACTCAGTTCTTATCTCAAAAATGGATAGGTGAGGTCTGGGCCGAGAACCTCTCATTATTAGTTAGCACAAGCAGCAGGTGTTCTGAGAGGAATCTCCATTCTCCATGCCTGAAAAAACAGACGTAAGAAATCTTAGGAAATACAATAGTCTGAAGTTACTCTAATGTTCAAAATGACATACTCTGTTCTGGGTGGCTCAGTCATTTAAGTGTTCAGCCCTTGGTTCTGGCTCAGGTCATGATCTCATGGTTCATGAGTTCAAGCCCTGTGTCTGGCTCTGCACTGACAGCACTGAGTCTGCTTGGGATCTCTCCCTCTCTCTCTGCCCCTCCCCAGCTCTAATAAATAAACTTTAAACAATTTTTTAAAAAGGAAATTTTTAAAATTTCATGTTCTTATATGTTCTTTTGTACTTGTTACATTGGTGCAATGAATTGCCTGTCTCTCTCACTTTCCCTCTCACAGTACCTGGGGCTTGTTGGTGATTACTTACTGTTGAATGAATGAAAGAATGAAATGCTAGTATATCCTAGTTTGTTTTCTCATCTCATAAAATAAGTTGAGAAAAATGTGCTGACATATTTGAGAATTTGTAGAGAAAATTGGATCTTTGCCAAATATTTTATAAATGGAAATGGTATCTAAAAGATTAATGTCAATAATTCTGGTAGGAAAATAAATGGCTGCAAATATATTGCAGGCTGCTATTCCTTTTTATACTTTATATGAGCTATGTGGTAGCATCTTAAATTATAGATGGCAAGTCAGTCATTTAATGTAAATATTTATTTTAAACTCATTTAATAGTTTTTGAACTAGAATAAGATACCAAATTATACTAATTATCTTTGGGATTTAAAAACTAACAGAAAAAGAAACTAGTATGTGCTAGTAATAAATATATCTTATAATTCACTTATTTAATGTATAATAAGCTGCATTATATTCTAACAATTGCATATATGACAGTATCATGATCTTGATGTCTGGATTGGCCAGTATGGTCCCTGAAGTCCTCAGGTTCTCGATGGGAAAGAACCATTATCAAATGTATGCATCTAAGCTCAGTTTAGCGTAAGGAGTTTCACTGAGTTTTGTGCCCAGCACTGTTGTGTTTGTGCAGTGAATCCCACTTGTTGGAGGCGTGTGTGCCCCTGAGCGCCCTGGGACAAAAGAAGGAGCAGCAGATCCAGCTACTAGCCTTGTGCTTGGACTCTGCTCTTGGGCAGAGCAGGGAGGAGGCGGAAGAGAAAGCGGTACCCGCCCATTTTGCTCCTTTCGGGGGAAGGTGATGATAATCAACTTTGTCATTTTGTGTTGAGTCATTTTCTCAAGTGCAGATGTTCTGTCCTGGCTGTGGACGGACTAGGGCTGCCATAAGGAAGCATCACAAACTTGGTTGCTTAGAAAATGCAGTTTATTCTATCACAGTTCTGGGAGCTATGAGTCTAAAATCAAGGTGTTGGGGGACAAAATTCTTTTCTCTGCAGGCTCTCTGGTGGCTGTCGGCTGTGGGTGGCATGTAGATGCATCATTCCAATCTCTGTCTTTACCTTCACGGGACCTTCCCACCAAGTGCGTGCATGGCTCCTCTCCTTCCAAGGTCTTCCCTGCTCCAGTGTAACTTCATTTTAACTAACACATCTCCAAAGACTCTAGTTTCAAACAGGGTACATTCTTAGGCACCTAGGATGAGCCTTCAACATCTTCTTGGAGGGATACAATTCCACCCACTACCTGGATCAATGAGACTTTTTTCCAAGACTGGAAATAGCTCCACATTTTCAGCAAAGGCAAGACGGTCTGTTTATGATGCTCAAGGTCTCTGTGTCTCACCAAACTCCAATGCTAATTGTGTATAGCAGATGCACTAAGACACGCTTAAGGAGACTTAGGTATATACGTGCATTTTAGAAGTCAGATAAGCGACATAATAGTGAATATTGAGGTGACCAGGAAGGCTTTATCTCCTCTCTTGAGATGGAATATATAAGAACTAAATCAGCCGTGTAGACAGTGGACGACATGGAAGACAGGCTGAATGAGGACAGTGATAGCAGACATTACTTATTGCTGAGAAAAGTATAGATAGGACAAAGTAAAATGGATATGCAAACTGACTTTCCTTCCATTTGCAGGAAATGGATGCAGACACGTTTGACTTTGCTTCAGCTTTATCTGCAGTTAAGCCATCTATTACTTCTTTCAACCCTAATAATCCTGTAAGCACTCAGATCAAACGCATAATATCTTGGTCCACTGAAGAAAAAGAAGAAGTCTGTACAAAAACAAAAACAAAACAAAAAACAACATCAAATGTTGAGTTAGCATGTAGAAGATCTCAGATATTTTCAACTAAAAAGACCCATTCCTGTTCCAATATAGAACAGTGAAACGTAAATGTACTATTTTACAATTTTAAACAAATTTGTTATGAGGGTTTTTTCCTACTTACGATTCTTCTGGAAAACTGCATCGACTCTACTTTCTATTCCTGGAAAGACATCCGCTGTGTTTTTGGGATAACCTTTTTGCATGGACTGTCTTTTGTTATCGTATCTGATGAAAAAAAAATGTCCCATGTTTCAAAATCAATATAGCATACAATGATAACGGTCTTTTTTAAAGTGCAGATGCTTTACAAAGTGCCTTCACACAAATTTTCTCATTCAGTCTATGTTATGTCTTATTTCCTGGGCCTAAGAATGGTTAACTTTTCTACCTAAGGGCACATTACTGTTTATAAAATATGTGGGTTGCATTAATGCTAAAACAGGCTTTTGATTCCCAGCACAATGTTATTTTTTTTTCCTTTTTTTAAAATGCTTATTTATTTTTGAGAGAGAGAGAGAGAGAGAGAGAGAGAGAGAACCCGAAGCAGGCTCCAGGCTCTGAGCTGTCAGCACAGAGCCCGACACGGGGCTCGAACTCACTCACAAACTGTGAGATCACGACCTGAGCTGAAGTCAGATGCTTAACTAACTGAGCCACCAAGGTGCCCCTTCACACACTTTTATTTTCAAAAAGAAGAGCTTGTATTTTCTACAGATGTACTTAACTGGTGCATTAACCAGCCCTCCTCCCTTCCTTCCTCTGCTTGCCCCTCCCCCCTCCCCCAATAGTGAAGCAGTAAGTCAACAAGGGCACATTTTTCAGGCCATCCAAAGAGCATTTTCCTGAGTGTGTTATAATTTAACTCATAACTGAGAACTAGCCTCTTTCTTTGCATCCCATCCTGGAACCATATTAAGGTTTCCTCTGTTTCCTGACATAGAATCCTCAATACCATCATGAAGCCTTTTTGATTTTATAAAAATGACATTTTCGAAAGCCACGGCAACCTTGATCATTTTGTGGAGAAACAACGCCTATGAAAGATCACCTAGATTTTTTCTTTAAACCTTCAGAGGCCTGGTTGTTAGCGGCTGTAGGGCAAGGTAAACACAGATTTCAATCCCTAACTGAAACAGCGTTTACCTCACCTCCAGAATTGGTCATTGACGAAGAAGTAGGTCTCTTCCCTGTAGTAAACAGCTGCATCGATTGCACGGATGCTGCTGGGGAAGCCATAGTTTGAGATGTCCTTCGGATAACCGGGCTCAATGTCATAGCCACTCAGAGCCCAGTACTGGCTGCCTGCCAATGATTCAGGTTATAGGTTAGATAGGGTTCTCCCATTCCTATAAAATTGAGGTCACTTCTTAGTCTTCATGTAAAATCAGCATAGAAACAGCAATGGGATGATTGCCTTTAGCAGACACAGGAGGCCAGGTAAGCTCGCTGGGCTGTAATGGCCTTAGTGGCTCCCCAGCACCTCCAGAGACCGCAGCATCTCAGCCTGGCGCTCAGGCCGTAACAGCCAGGTTTCTCCTACGTCCTGACACGTCTATGCAGGGACCGCATGACAGCGGTGGGGACTCCGAGAAGATTACACCGGGCATGGGGCTGGGAGAACGCTCCGGGGCCCTAGGAAGGTTTCCTCGGTTCGTAGACGGGGAAGCTGAGGCCTGAGGAGGAGCGGCCGCCCCAGGGCACGCAGCAGCTGGCGGCAGGACCCGGGCCCAGCCCGGGTCTCCGCGCACGTGCGGCCCGCGTAGCCTGCTGTCACCCGCTCAGCTCCGCTGCGGCCGCCGAGAAGCCGTGCCCTCCCCGCAGGGACGACCTAAGACGAAAGCCGTGGCTGTTACCTTTAAACAGGAAAACCAGGTCCTTGTCTGGGTCCTCGTACGCGGCCTGGATGCCGTCCGGCAGAGCCGGCCAGAACAGAGAGATGAAGTTGAGCCCCACCTCCGGCATCTGGGGGTGAATTCTCCAGAAGTACCTGGCGGAGCACGGCGGGGGCGCCTGAGCAGGCATCCCGGGCGCGTGGGAGGGGTCCCGGGCGCGTGGGAGGGTCCCAGCGCAGTGACCACCTTTACAGGGATGGCGTTCGTGTGGTGGGCGCTTCAGTGTTTAGGGGAGGTCACAGGCGCGACCTTGTCCGATTACATTTTGTCCCGTCCCCTGCTCACACCCTGATCTCACTGTAGTCCCTACAACGTGACTGAGGTATGCTCAGCCTCTGGTGGTACAATCACGAAGCAGCCAACGGAAAACTGAATAATTCAACCAGGGAGATGATTTGCCCTCCAGCTTCTGAAGGGATAGTTCCCATTTACTGGACTGAATTTGGGTGGATGGGACTGGGTGAGGTTTCGTGTCTGGTAAACTCACAGGTGGAGCCCGCATCTGTGACACTGCCACCAACACCTGAATGTGTATGCATGTTTGAGGTCGTTTCCTTCCTTCCTTCCTTCCTTCCTTCCTTCCTTCCTTCCTTCCTTCCTTCCTTCCTTCCTTCCTTCCTTTTTCCTGGATTTTTCAAGTTACCCAGAAAACATGGTCCCTTCCAGTGAGGTGCACGTGCACAGATTTCAAAGGAAAAGCTGAGTGACATGTGATGTGGGACTCAATTAGAATCCAGTTCTAAGTTATGCCAGTCAAAGGAAGAAGTAGTTCAACATACTTGTCTTTAAAGAATAAGGTTTCTCCACGGAGGGTGGTGATGGCATCAAACGACAGATTGGGGTCACAGGCTGTGGGTGTGGTTGGTCCCGTCGGTTGGACAGGGTTGCTTGAAGGTCCTTAACAAAAACAAACAAACAAACAAACAACAAAAAAACAAAAGAAAAAAAAGAAGAAGCTTTTTTAAGCCCAAGTCCAGTGTGACTCTTGGAGAAGCCCTGACCCTCCTCAGAAAGGGAAGTGTTTCTGCATGGAGAGAAACGCTGCCACACTCTCTCTCAAGGCATTGAAGGAAATGTGCATTTGGCCCTCTTAAACTTATTATCATTATTTCAATTAACCATGGTGATTTTCAGAGAGAGAGTTCCCTGTCAATACGTGAAGTAAAGCAATTTGAATTCTTTGCCTCCTCCCACCCCCAGCCCTCTACTTTAAAATCTGAATCCCATCCTTCTCCCCCTCCTTGGTTCTTTCTTCATTTTTGTCACTCACTATCCATTTCTTGCTTCCCCGCCAAATCCACCTTTAGGAAAGGAACTGGTATTGGTCCTTGAACCTGTAGCATAAACCTAAGTCATCTCCTAGCTGTATTTTTTTCCTACGAGTATTTGTGTTTTCATGTGTTTTTTCACTGTAGAATAAAGAGCTATCCTGGTAGTTAAGAAAATTGAAAACACTGATGGGAAAAGGAAGGAGGTGTTTTGGGGGGAAAGGAGTTGGGGAGGTTAGAGCAGGTCTCGTCATTCTGGAAAATTCTATCGTAATGAGAAGGTTCCCGAACTGTGGTCCCTGGTGTGCCTGGCTCTGTGATGTTGTCCCCAACTCTGCTCCACACTGGTTTACAGACCTTCTGACCTTCTCAAAGGTTTCTCGTTCTTACAGCTTCTAGAGCCCATAAGGGCAGAGAGAGGAGATGTACAAGGTCTCGACTTGTTTAAGTCCCTCTCTAAGGAGCATCAGCAACGTCCTTAAAAGATGTTTCTTTCTCTGCATCCTCCACTGCAATTCCCACTCTGTTCTCCACAGACAATGTGTTTATTATGTGCAGGATGTATCTGCTTGCTGGCATGTTTTTTGAAATGCCTTCTTTGCCTATATGCACTTTAATATGTGTGGAATCATATACTGTGCAATCTAAACACTGTGTAATTTGCATCATTCTGTTTCTTTTCCACGAAGCACAAAGTTTTAAAGACCCATCTCTGTTGTTGCCACATGCACATCTAATTCAATGGTGTCCCTGCCTAGCATTACTCTATGGTGTGTATCCACCAAATTTGACAGGTACCTTCCTCCAGAAGACCCCCAGCAGCCCTCCAACTCCCACCACCACAGACAAGACCGGGAAGAACATCCTTGACGTGCCTACGCCTCACCATGTACCATAGGGTTCTTCCAATGACCTTACCATAGATGGCCTGAATGCCATTGATGTCATCTTGGGGGAGGGTGTAGTTACTGGGTTCACGGAAAGCATAGGTGGGATACATCAAGGCACCTGGGTCGGTGGAGTGAGACAGCCCCAAGGAATGGCCAAATTCATGGGCAGCAACGAGAAACAAATTATAATCTGCAATGCAAGCACATGTGGGGAATGGCTCCAAGTGGATCCAAGGGTGGAGAAAATATGATCTCAAGGAATGCAGCTTCCAAGCCAAAAGTGCCTGGAGAAACCGCTCTTCCCATGCCTGTCTTTTGCATTTTCCCTGCAGGCTCCTGAAGAAATGGAGGCTGGAATCAATCAAGGTAGGAGTGAGAGGTTCAGACTAAGTGAGTGTCTCATCAAATCTTAGAACCAAGAAAAGCTGCCTTCGTTCTGATGCTGGTATTCCACGAGTGTGGACCTGAGGCTGAGAGACATGATGGCAGGGCCATCACGTTCTCCTGACACTCAGCAGGCCTCTTCAGCCTCCAGTCTCATGAACAGGTAGTTAGAAAAGATGCCTCTGGGCAGCGAGTAGCTTCAGATGCAGGTGGACCCGCTTTGCCTCCCTAATCACCCATCACCGGGCACCAGCTCTTTGCTGATTCTCAATTCTCCAAGCAGCTTCAAGGATTCTCCATCAGAAAGACACAAACCCTGCTCCTCCCCCATCTCCAACCTCCAGGAGCACACTGCTTTTCCCAGCTGGGATCCCAAACTTCCAAGGCTCATACTCCTAGCAAATAGCACCCGAGCTTCCTGGCCAAGTCTAAGACCTCCTCACTCGTCCAGCAGACATGTGAGGACTTGACTCGTGATGTGAATCCTTCACTCTGGCCATCTCACAGACATGCTGAGCATTTTGTTACACACCTATCTCTTAAAAAATAGTAATTATGGTTGTAGAGTACTCCCTATGCTAGAAAGTATACTACTATTTAGTCCTTGCAATATTTGTATGAAGTATCATCAGAACTATTTTTACAGTAAAGGAACTGAATCCCACAGATTTCAGTTCTCTCCTTATGGGTCTTGCAATAATAAGTGGGAGAGCTGCGGTCAAATCCAGGCATAAGGGCAAGACCCATGCTCTGACTACGATGTTCAGCTTCCTGTTGATAATTAGCCTAGTGCAATTCTGCCCATGCTCCAAGGCATTTTTGTCTTGACCATCACATCCTTGTATTTTTGCATTCATGAATGCATCTCAAAAACAGCTCTGAGTGACGGGACCTGAGTGCCAAACGAATCTGAGGGACCTGTCATGGTGCACGGACTAGAAGGAGAGAGGAATGCCAACAACTTGGATGGCACTGAGCAATGAGGAGAGCAGCTAGAGAAGGAGACACAAGACTGTCAGGATTCTGAGGGGAAAGTCCTCGTTTCCAGCTGCAAGACAAGACGGGGGTGGTATGTGACACAGCATAGAAAGAGATTTTGAAAGGGGCCCTTGGGGTGCAATGTGAGGAAATGTAGGGAGGTTGGGAAGCATGTGGTGTGATGTGGGAACAGCGAATGCACAATGTGGCTGCGGCATGTGAAACAGGAAGACAGCCATGAGAGATGAGGTTGCAAAACTACCAAGAGCCTTCAGTGCCAAGGAAAGGTATTTGGAGATAATTTGGTCTAGAAAACATAAACACTAGAAGTTTAAGCAGGAGATTAATGTAGTCCAAGATGGGCTTTCCAAATATAATTTTTGTTGCCATGCTAGGAAGAATTAGAGGGAGCAGAGACTGGAGGTAAACCGTCCAGGTGGGAATCTGTATCATTTAGTTCAGGTAAGAGGTAATGACCATGTGGACCAGGGGGGAGGGCAATAGGAATTCTTAGTAGTGGAGATTGTTGTCTGTCTTAGGGGACACACACCTCCTAGCACAGGGACTTGGGTAGAATAAACATTCACATGTATGTGGAGAAAATGGTGGGAGGAACAAGTCCCAAGCAAGGATAAAAGGTTCCTTTCCTATTTTCTAGGAAGTGTTCTGTAGCGTATTGTTACCCGTGGCCTCGTGAAGTACCACACGATCTGAATATACCTGTGCTTATCTTCAATCCTTCCCCTTCAGGTGATCTGACTTTGCTTATTATGAGTCTTCTCCTGAAAGGGATGGTTTGTCACACAGGAACACACCACTGAAAAAGAGCTCCGCCAACATGAAATAATTCAACAAGAAAGATGGCGGCTCTTTTCTAAGTGGGATAGTTTTCTACAACGAGAGTTGAGTTTCCTAAAGGAACCCAATTATTTCTGGATTTCCAAAAATAAAGGCCTTTTCCAAACATCATTACATTTCAGAATATTAAAAGAAAGATAAAGGGGCGCCTGGGTGGCTCAGTTGGTTGGGTATCCAACTTGGGCTCAGGTCATGATCTTGCGGATTCGTGGGTTCAGGCCCTGCGTTGGGCTCTGTGCTGACAGCTAGCTCACAGCCTGGAGCCTGCTTCAAACTCTGTATCTCCCTCTCTCTCTGACCCCCGCCCTGCTCACACTGTGTGTCTCTCTCTCTCTCAGAAATAAAGAAAACATTTTAAAAAATTAAAAAAAAAAAAAAAGAAAGATACAGGCTAAACTAGCGGTCAGCAAACTTTTTCTGTAAAGGTTTAGTTAGTAAATATTTTAGGCTTCGTGAACCACATGGCTTCCGTAGGATGTACTCAACTCTGCTGTTGTACCATGAAAACAGCCATAGATGATACATAAACAAAGGGACCCTATTTCAGTAAAACTTTATTTATACAAACAGGACCAGGAAGGATTTACCCATCATGCATAGCCTTTTGATTTCTATCCTAGGAAACAAGGTCAGTAATTAGCCTTAGGGCTTTTTAAAAACCTGAATGGACTTAATATTATGAGGTAGGAAAATTTTAAAATGGTCCGTTTGTGTGGTTTGAAATGTTACAACAGCTTGGATGTATGTGTATGTATGTAGGTGGTGCTGCTAATGTGACAAAGTTTATTCAGAAGCTGCATGTTGACATGACCTTGGTTAACTTACTGTTGGAATCTGTGGTCCATGTTTCTTCTTCGTCGAAGTGAGCATCTCCCCCAATGCCTTGGCCTGGCTGAAAGGCATGAGCAAGGATTCCATTGGGTCCATCAAATGGAGAATTGTCACCATGATCTGAAATAAAACTGTCTGTATCAGGTCCTTCCTGAGTCTCCGGTTAGCCCGGGAAAGTAAAATTGAGCTCGAGGGCAGAGGGCCTACCTCTTTGGACAAAAGCGATTTTGATATCTGCCTCTCCCTGTGAGATTTGGGTGAAGGTCAAGCGTGATGGTTTCGTCCAGAGTTCAAAGGCTTCCTTAATGGCGTATTCCACCTCAGTCTCTGGCAGCTTCGTGGTGTACTTCGTGATCCTTTGAAATGAGAACATGGCATGTCACCAGACAGAGCTCATCCACCTGGGAGCGAGTGGTGTATGTGACACACTGCCCTGGACAGGGTCTAAGGAAGGGGTGCAGGGCTCAGGGCTATAGACAAGTCCCCCCATATCTTTAAACTCAATTTCTTTATTCTTAAGAAGAGAATCGTAACATAGCTCCCTCTCATAGGGCTGTTGTGGGACTAAATACACATAGAACCTTCTGCTCAATACTCAGCAGATCATGGTATTCCAGAGATCGTTCTCATCGGGATGCATGGAGGGTAATGAGTAAGCCTTTGTCAGGACCTGAGTGGGGTTCACACAGGGACAGCCTGACGTTGCCATCGTCCCTTAGGCCGCTGGAGGAGGAGCACAAAAATATCAGGCTTTGGGGTGAGGACAGCCTGTGGGGTCTTTGCTCTTTCCCTCCTGGCCTCACTCACTAGACCCTGATCTCCCCAGGGTGAGGACACAGTGTCCTGTGTGCCCTGCATTCTACAACAGTGCCTGGCACACCACATGCTCATGAACACCCTTAATGAACTCTGAAGCTCAGAATCTCACCTGTAGGTCAGGTTAGTTCGTTCCCACTTGGGGTTCCCCGGGGTTACCATAAAGTCCCCGTTGTCAGGCACCCCGCAGCGAGGCTTCCTCATCATCTCCAGGGTCTTCTCATCTGGTTTTCCCGTCTCATTCAACCCAAAGAATCGCTGCATCTCTTTGAGCTTCTCAACAATCACACTGGTGGTGTTCCTCCTTTCGGACCGATATTCACTCCGTGGTAGCTGGTAGAACATTTCCAGGTAAGCCTGGGCGAAGAGAGACAAGTAAGGGGACTCGCCGTGTCACTTCCATCAGGTCCCTGTGCCTTATGGCTTCCTCCTAAGTCACCCTCAACAGTCTAAGAAACTGGTCATCATGGGAACAAACACAGACTTGTAAGTCGGCTTTGAGAGAATGCAGTCTGTTGGTCAGCACGGCCCCTACATTCGGCGCTCCAGGTAATGTTTATACATAAAAAAAATAGCTATTTCATAAGGGATGAGGTCCAAGTCCTCATGCAAAATCTCATACGTAGTCAGGAGACTGTATAAGTAGTGCTGGCATTTACTGATTTAATTTTTTTTAAGTTTATTTATTTTGACTGAAGGAGGGAGGGGGAGAGATAGCGGGAGAGAGAACCCTAAGCAGACACTGCTGACACTGTCAGCTCTGACTGTCAGATGTGGGGCTCCAACTAATGAACCGTGAGATCATGACCTAAGCTGAAATCAGGAGTCTGACCCTTAGCCAACTGAGCCACACAGGTAGGTGCCCCTAACATTTATTGATTTCTTGAGGTATTAATTGCATCAGTGCAGATTCTCTTTTATATGTCTTTTTGCTCCTCTAGAGAAATTTTAGTCCCTGTCACTAAGAAATGGAGGTGCATGGATGGAGGGAAATTGTCAAGATGACAATTCAGGTCCCAGACTTTCCTGATGCTTCTCAAGGGAGAAGTGACAGCTTTGCAAGAACTCCAGGTAGGTTTGGGACAATGGCACAGTCACCGACATTAGCCTTTTATCCACCACGGCATTTCTGGAAGCGGCCAGCTCTGCATAGCAAGTAAAGGTTCTGAGGGTGGGAAGCAGACTCTGAGTCTTCCTCCTCTGACCTGCAGCAGCCAGAGCACCTTGGCCAGTGACACACAACAGCGCTTGCGGGTTCAGATCGGCCTGGGTTCAAATGTTAGCTCCGCCCTAGATTAACTGAGCTTTTGGACACATCACAGAACTGATTTAAGATTTACTTCAGTCTTCAAAGTGGGAATAATAATCCCCCCGCGCAGGGCTGCAGCGAGGTTGACGGGAGACGGTGTTCGGAAACACTTAGCGGGGTGTCTTGTACAGAGTAAGTCCTCGTGAGCTCTAGCTATTAGCCTGGGGCTTACTACTCCCAGTGCAGGGTGTATTCAAGAGGAAAGGAAACAGAAAACGCAAAAAGAAGAATGCTTTTCTAAAACTGCAGTGCTAAGAAAATTGTGCGCGACAAATCCGTGACAGCATGCCCAGTGTTTCTTCAAAACACGGCCTGACTCTTGTACTGTGGAACAATGGAAATAGCTATGGGTTTTGCTTTGATGGTGCGTCCAATAGTTTATAAACAGCCTTACAGTCCGGAGAGGAAATCTCACTGCACTACACAATGATTTCTACTTCCTTCTGATTTCCTGCCCTCATGCTCTCTGGTCCGCCTGAGATTTCTGGCTTCAAAGACAAGTCCGTACAGACAACACCAGACATAGAGTACGCGCGCGAGAAAGAAAATCATTTAGTTTTGTAATTAAAACCATTCCTTAGCAACGGGCTCCCCAGCCAGAGGAGGCCCAACAGCGATATCTTCTCTGGGTTCCACGAGCCCCACTTGGATCCCTTCAAATGCCCAAAACGAGATGTTCAAGCCCAGACAAAGCATCCACACAATTCTGTTCAGGCTGATTTAACTGAAAAAGAAGGAACAACCCACACAATTTCCTAATAAGCGGTATCAACCACCCACCTGCCGGATGATCAATGTACCTGAACAATTTGCGTGGGCTCCTCTTCCGGGGATCCCCGATGCACCGGAAAGGCCCCGGAAAGCTGCAGGAAGAGTAAGAGCAGAAGCGGAAGCATCTTCAGACTGAACTTGGCCTTTCCCGCAAACACCGCCATCCTGGGCCTGCTCTGTGCCCTCGGGGCAGGGCCCTCCCTCCTGGGTACCCTCCAGTTCAGCAAGTCAGATGTCCCTCACTGCTCTCTTCTGGTCCCTTATAAAAGCTGCGTCTTAAACAATTGCCACACCAGGAATGTGAAGCAACACGGGTGAATTACCTCGGAGACTTTTGCAACGCTCTGATGTGATTTAGGGCTCCAAAACAGGGCGGGGGTGTCTTTCCACAGAAAAGAAAGTACAATTTGTTATTTTTTGCTCTTAGGGTATTTAGTCTGAGATTTACTCTTGCCAAGTTGTCCGGTCTAGAAGAAAGAAAGGAAGATTTGTCCTGAAGTTCATGAACAGCAGTTACCTGTGGGTTTACACTTTCTAGGTATGGAAGGTGTTAATTTATGCAGGAGGTATTGTTAGATTAACGGTACTTATCTTGGGGGCAAAGAGCCCAGCAGAGATCTCTGGGTGTGAGGAGAGCGTGCCTGGGCGTCTGGTCAGCAAGCCGGGTCCATGTGGGGTCCTGGGGCAGCTTCGGGGAGATGGGGTGTGGGCTCCCGTGTAGTAGGGACCCCCCAGGCTGCACGCTGAATTCTCTGTGGAAGGAAGAAAGTGGTAGTGATGGGGATAATGGTAAACAGTGTGCTCTGTGTCCACGGTGTCCCACACGTACGTGCCGCACGTCTGCTGGCCCACGAGGAGCACCGGCTTCAGGATGCGACAACCCAGGGCCCGGGCTTCGGCTCATGGAGGACAAGATGGTGTCTATGTGTCCCCGGGGGGGGGGGGAAGAGGTGTGGGGAGAAGGTTTCCAGACCCTGTGGCGGCAAATGGCTGTGCTGGTTAGGGGCCCCTGGCAGGTATTAAATCATGTCACCCGCTCCCACTTAGTCTGACATGCAGGTAGATCACATCACTATACAGTCTGTGTTCATTTACATATGTTTACATGTCTCCTGCAAGGACAGGTGTGTGGTGTACTAATGTGTTTACCGACTTGATCGACATTTATGAGACAGAGCAGGCGTGGCTATGGAAATAAGGTCTTTGTGGGAGATGCTATATAGTAACTAGTTCAGGTCCCTCCTGAAGTTTCTCACGAGCTTTGTGAAAATCTAAAGAAATGTGTCTCAGGTTACAGCATAACTGAGCAGTGTATTACGGTTCCTGGTGTAGATCCCTGCATTTGCCCAGACGTTGCCTGCGGCCTACCATATGCCAGGTGCTGTGATGGGTGCTAGATTATGGTAGGGAGTTCATAGCGGTTTGGAGGAAATGCTATGGGGGCCTGGAGGAAAAAGCAATGGGTGGGGGGAAGGTGGAATCGAGGAGGGCTTCATGGACCAGGTAGAGTTTGAGTTGGACCTTGAAGGGGAAATAGAATGTGGTCATGCAGAGATGTGGTAACCCCTGCCCCGTGTGCACATCGGATCTCCTCGGGTTGTTCACTCCGTTCTAAGGTCATGATCATGTCAAGCACCCCTGAGTGCACAACTTCATCAGGATGTGGCTTCCTCCACTCTAGATCTTTAGTGACAAAACCTTTTCTAAGATTGCCTTAACACTGCTCTACCCTGTGTTGAGATATCTTGATGCGTTGGGCTTGTTTTCAAAGTTCATAAAGGTACTTTCTTCTGAACATACCGTTAAGTGATTTAGACAAGAAGCCAAAACTTGTGTTTGTATAAATGTTATGAATTCTCCAGAAAAATAAAAATAGAAGTACCTTATGTTCTAGTAACCCATTTCTGGGTGCTTACCCAAGGAAAAGGACAACCCTGCCACTGTGACAATACGGATGGCCTGAGAGTGTATTATGCTGAGTGAAATAAGTCAGACAGAGAAAGACAAATACTATATGATTTCACTTATACTTGGAATAAAAAAACCAAATGAGGGGCGCCTGGCTGGCTCAGTCAGTGCGGCATGTGACTCTGGATCTTGGGGTTGTGCATTCGACCCCCATGTTGGGTGTGAAGATTACCTAAAGATCTTTTTAAAAAAAAACCCTAATGAACAAACAAACAACAAAAAGGAAACAGACTGAAACATGGAGGACGAGGGGTTGCCGGGGGGGGGGGGGGGGGGGGGGGGGGGGGGGGGGGGGGGGGGGGGACAGAAGAAGTGGGTGAAGAGGATAAGAAATAGGAACTTTTGGTTATCTAATAGGTGGTTCGCGGAGATGGGAAGTACAGCCTGGGGAATATGGTCAGTGATACCATAATAAGCTTGTGCGGGACGGATGGCAGCAAGGCCCACCGCGGTGAGCACGTGGTTATGTGGAGACCTGACGCATCACGATGCTGTGCACCAGACGCTCCTATTGAAAACTGGAGCCGTGACGAGAGGTGGAGAAGGCGACGTAGATTTTCTGGGCCTCCATTTCTGAGTCCTTCCTTCACACCTGACCACCGCCTGCCTGCCTGCTGTCCGTGCATCACCCCTTCTGACACCTGGAGCCCAGACTGCTTTCAAGCCCTGTCTCCCCTCAGTAAATGTACTACGTGGAAAGGGTTGACTATCAGTCATTTATACTCTAGTGTGAACTCAGGGGCTGTTTGCCTTTTAAGTCAACCTACTTGAAAAAAAAAAGCAAAAATTTGTTAAAAATGAAGGCTTTGTTCCATAGAATAGGAGTTTCAGATTGAGTAAGAAGATGGAGGAAATTAAGTTTGGGACAGAGATGACTGTCTTTGGATTCAAAGCAACGGTGGATCTCCCTATTTCTCCCTCTGGCAGCAACCCCGTCTGATTATCTGATTTGCTGTCCCACAACAGAGACAGCAAGTTGTACTGTTATAGCTCAGTTTTTCATCTTAGGCCCAAAGAATTGAAACTGTAAGACTTAATCTGTTTTCTCTTTGATTAAAAAAAAAAAAGGTCCAGCCAGCTGGGATGGGCGTAGGTGGCAGGGAAAGCTGGCCGTGAGGATGTGTGCCTGAATTTCGAGGGGGAGGCGAGTTTGGTAATGGAGAGTGTGATCTGATGCAGGAAGCAGGTGCACCAAGCCCAGAAGTGTACCCATGGAGCACACGGCTAATCTGATTCATAGAGGCAAAGGAACACGTCTTGTGCATCACGCCTTTTAACTCTGCCGATAGGGATGGAGGTCTACACATATGATCAAGTGAGCAGGGTGATTGCTGGGGTCAGATGTGAAGCGTGAAGAACACTGCACTTGACCTTATGCTAACTGGGCTCAACTTTATCTCTGCCACTTCCTACTTGTACAACTTCTCATAGCTCCACTCAGTTGTTGTGAGTTCCACACGTCAGACCCCTCACACGGCCTCATGACGACTGGGGCACGTTGTAGGTGACAGCCTGTGCACGCCCTCCAGGGTGGGGTCTTCTTTGTGGGGTGAATGAGGCGGCCATGCGCCCACTCTGGGAACCGAGTTCGCAGTGTTGAAAAGCCCTTCTTTTCCAGAAAGAGAAGTGTTCACGGTTAAGCCACTGAGTGACAAACAACTTCCATGCAGTTTCTGTCCGTGTCCAGAGCTCGGTGCAGCCAGAGGACACGTGGGAACTCCTGGTGCAGGCACAGGCGGTTAAGTGGAAATCACGCCAACCATCACCCACGAACCGCTGTGCTGAGCTGTCAGCTGAGGTCAAGGTGTGTGCGGAGCGTCTGGACTCGGTCTCGGACACTCAGTCTCTCTCACGTCCCGTAAGCTGCATAACCACCAGAGGAAGTGGGGGGGAGTATCCTCACCTTAAAGGTAAGGAGAAGGAGATTCAGAGAGCCTATCAAAGGCGCTTTTCTATCGATCCTTCCAGTATATCTCTCCTTTGCTCCCAATGAGGAAAAATTCAGAATAAGCCAACGGTTCTTCCTCTTGGCTGTTTCTCATGATCTGCATTCAACACAGATCGGTGGGCTCGGCTCCAGCCACTGAGTCAGAGTCCCTGGGGTGGCTCCCGGCGTGTCCGATTTCAGAGGCCTCCCAGGCAAGGCCGGAAAGGAGTTAGGAATCTTTGCTGTGGGGAGCCCGGTGGCCCGGTCTCCTGACTGTGGCTCAGGTCACGATCTCAGTGAGTTGGGGCCTGGTGTGAAGCTGTGTGCGGACAGCCAGCTGGCTTGGGATTCTCTCCCTCCTGCTCTCTCTGCCCCTCCCCCCACATGTGCGTTCTCGCTCTAAAAATTAAGCTTAAAAAAAGAAAACAACCTTTGTTGCAAAGAGGATGGAGAACGTGTAACCAGGGAGGGGACCATCACACCTCCAGGGCTGAAAAGCAGGAACAGTCGCATCCTATGGGGAGATCAGCAGAGCCCAGGGGTGAATTCGGAACCGGTGGGCTGGATTCTGGCCTGGAGGTTGGGGTGGGTGAGGGGGTGGGCGAAAGGGAGGGCGAGGGGGTGGCTGAAGGGGTGGCTGAGGGGGTGGCTGAGGGGGTGGCTGAGAGGGAGGACGAGGGGGTGGGTGAGGGGGTAGGCGAGGGGGTGGCTGAGGGGGAGGGCGAGGGGGAGGGGGTGGGCGAGAGGGGGAGGGGGTGGCTGAAAGGGTGGCTGAGAGGGAGGGCGAAGGGGTGGGCGAGGGGGTGGCTGAGGGGGTGGCTGAGAGGGAGGGTCAGGGCAGACGGAGGAGGAGGGCTGGGGTGCACCGAGGCTAACAAGGTTCTGGGCCGATGTGCGCCCGGCTTGTTAAGAGAAGCAGGCGGCGCGGTGGCTAGAACCCACTGGTTGCGGGACAGGATTGAGCCGAATCAGTCCGGCTGACCTTGGCCACAGCATCCAGGAGGGACCCGGGCGGTAGGGAGTTTGGGGGGCGCCCGTCACGCCCTGGGTCTTTCTCCAGGACAAGGAGACACAGCAGTGTGCGGGCTGGAGGCGAGGACGGGCGTGGGGGAGGACGCAGGCCACCGCGCGTCACACTCGTGCCGGGGCGTCAGGCCCCCGGTGAGGGGGGGTCCGTGGCGGCCGTGCCGCCCCCCCCCCCAGCCCGCCGGGTCTTCCGGCCTGTGCTTCCGCGCAGCCGCAGGGCAGGCGGAGGGTCCCTGCGTGTCCCCACCCGGACTCGGCGCCATGTCCGCCCCCACCGCCTCGGCTTCTGGCGGCTCGACGCTGCTGAGTGCACCTCCCCCCTCCCGCCGCCGCCCGGCCCGTGGCTGCGGGTTCGCAGGCCTCCGGCGTCCGGAGCCTCCCCGCGCGGCGTCCAGCCTCGCGCCCAGCTCTCCCGAGACGGCCGCGCCTGTCCCGTCCGTCACCCCGACCCCCGGGGACCGCCCTGCGTGGCGTCCGCGGACGCGCGGGCGTTTCTGCGGCAGGACGCACCCTGGCCCGTCCGTCCGCGTCCGCCCGCGGCGTGTGTCCGCTAGGGAGGAAGCTAGCGACCCGAGCTCCCGGCCTCGGTCACACGGCCGCGCGGCGCCCCTGCTCCGCGCGCCCCCGCACCCCCACGCGGCGCCCCTGCTCCGCGCGCCCCCACGCGGCGCCCCTGCTCCATGCGTCCTCACACCATCACTCTGGGCCCCTACTCCACGCACCTTCACACCCTCACACGTGCCCCGGCCCCGCGCATCCTCACACCGACACCCTGCACTCCTACTCCGTGCACCCTCACACGGCACCCCTGCTACACGCATTCACACACCATCACTCTGGGCCCTTGCTCCATGCACCTTTTCACACCCTCACGCGGCGCCCCTGCTCCACGCACCTTCACACATCACACCATGCCCCTGCTCTTCACCCCCTCCCCCAAACCCATCCCTGCCTGGGTCCAGGGGAACCCCTCTGGACGAGCCCTGTGTCACATCTGCAGGGTCCCCACCAGACTCTGTTTGCCTCTCTGTCAACGAATCTCAACTTCTTTTTTTAGTCTAAAATACCAGGAACCTGCCCCCCGCGCCCCCCATTCCTGGCCTGTCAAGGGCAGCGCCCCGGCCGCCTAAGCTGCTTTGACGAGTTACCACAAGCTCAGTGCCCTTGAAACAAGAGCTGGGTCATCTCACCGCCCTGTGGTCAGAGTCCGCTGGGGGTCTGTGTCTCGGGGCTACAGCCGGGGTGTGAGCAGGGCTCCGGTCCCGTCCAGAGGCTCCCCGGGAGCGTCCACTTCCTTGCTGCTCCGTTTCCAGGGGCGGCCTGGCCGTGGCTCCTCACTGTGGCTGCAAAGCCAGCAAGGCTGCTTCCCCCCACCCACCTCCCTGCCTGCAAGGGGTTCGCCACTTTCATGATTCAGTGATTGGATAGAGGCCACCTGGGTAACCCAGGCCACGCCCCCCCTCAAGGCCCTCAACCTTATTTGCACCTGTAAAGTCTGCTTAGCCACGTAAGCTAACGTGTTCAGATTCCGGGGATGAGGCATCCTGCAATTGGGGCGTTTAGCGGCCATTGTTCCCCCTCCCAAAGGCCATCATCTTCAAGGGGAACGGAGGCAGGGGTCAGTAAATGTGTGGAGTGATTGCATCTGAGGATCTGCGGGTTGGCATGCGGTTTGAGAAGCCCATTAGGAGATTATGTCCTATAAAACCCCAGGATGACCTGCATCTACCCCAGGCCTCATTTTGACTTTGGATACTTAGACTATATCACTTGAGGTGTACTGAACATGCATGATAGGTCAGGTGTCGTCCTAAGTGCTTTTGCAAAGTCACTTTCATGTAAATCTCTAAAGCAGCAACAGGACCAGAGAGGTTAAGTGAGTGATTCAAGGTCACACAGCTAACAGGTAAATGGATTTGGGGACCCAGGTTAGGTTTTATAACCCCAGCTCCGGAGCTGTTTCTGTTAAAGCTCAGTGGAGTCATGGACCTGAGTTGACCTGTCATCTCGGGATTGTGTAAATGTACTGAGGTCACCATAGGAATATTCTGGCTCTTCCTTCTCCCCAGTTCTGCAAGTGACATTGCCTAGGGCGGAGGGTGTGGGGGGGTGGAGCCTGAGCTGATGAGCCTGTGGGTCCTTACAGGCCGCTGGTTGATCTTTTGAGGTGGGGTCAAGGTCTGGAGGCCTGGCTTTGACCTTTTGCCACCCCAACCTCCATTCACTTGACCTTGGACAAGTTCTTTTGTCTCTGTGCCCCAGATTCATGTCCCTGATGAGCCACTTACTGCTGTGGGGTCCTGAACAACTCACTTCCCACCCCGAAGTCTGGGTGTCCTCCGTGGTGCCCACGTGGCAGGAACGCTGTAAACACTGCAGGCCGGTGCAGGTGTGACAGAAGGTGCTCAGCCCACCGCCCAGCACCCCGTGCAGGAGCGACCGACTTCCGACAGCTGTGTCAGAGACTGTCCCCCAGGACGGCCGCAGGTCCTCGAGGCAGCGGACCGAAAGCAGCTCATACACTGAAGTCTACAGGACTCACAAAAATCATGTAAGATATTCTCTTAATACAGGACTACACGCTTCTCTGTGAAAAGCCGTTTCCAACACTCAGCAGTACGGCAGGTAAACACACTCCCAGGCCTCCACTAGAGGGCCCGCTGCCAGGTCACTTTGTGTGTGTTCCTGGCAGACAGGAGAGCTTGTCGTCAGTTCCAGGTGAGGCTTCCAGGACTACAGCGTGTCCAGGGTCAGATGTCCAGTGTCAAACAGGCGCTGCGAGGCTGGGCCTGCGGAAGCCGTGGAAGTGCGGACGCGGACACCCGTGGTCCGCGGTGGGGCTGGAGCCGGTCATGCCCGCGGGAGGCCAGGAGGGGGCGCCAGAGGCCGCGCGGCGGCCCCGGAACAGGCCCGGAGGCACGGCCACCGTCTCCTTCAGGGAGGCCGGGCGCGGCTTTGGACAGGCCGTTTGGTCGGACGACTGGACGTTAGAGACTCCACCGAAGCCCGTGTAAATGCAGTTTGCTGTGGGTGAGACCCCAGAGCGGGGAACTCGCGGAGCGGCCACGGGGGCCGGAGGCGCGCGCAGTTTTGCCCCGAGTACCTGGGCAGCGCCTTCTGCGGGGCACGTGGGCGCGGCGGCCGGGCCGGGGGGGGGGGGGCGGCCCTCGCGGCCCCCCCAGAGCAGCTGCTCGGTGAACTGGGGGGCCGCCGGGCCGCAGGCGGACCGCATCCGCAGGGAGGGCGCCCCCGGCGCCCCAGGGCGGCACAGTGGCTCTGCCAGCGGTGAAGGAGCAGCGGGTTGCCTGTCAAACAGCGCCGAAGACTCGGTGAGGATGGACCCCCGCCGGCAGCGCGCGCCACGCCTGCGCCCCCGCAGCCCGGCGGGGTGTGCGACGCGGCGGCAGCCGGGGTTCAGAGTCACGGCCCTTAGGAGGCCGCGTCTGCCCAGGCCCGTGTGCCGCCCCGGGCGGCCTCGCTCGCTCGCGGGCGCGCCCCGTCCTGGGCCTCCGCCCCGGCTGAGTACCGGTGCCCTTCCTGCCGCCCCAAGGCTCCCCTCAGGGGACACCTGGTCCGTGAGTGCTCACCCGGCTACTCAGACGCGAAGGAGATCAGTGGACGCCGCGCCCCACACTCTCCCTTCCCTCACCCTGCGTGCTCCCCATAGTGTGTGTCATCCTACCTGTCTCTCTCTCTCTCTTTCTTTTTTTTTTTACAGATAGTTTATTGTCAAGTTGGCTTCCATAGAACACCCAGCGCTCATCCCCACAAGCGCCCTCCTCCGTGCCCATCCCCCCCTTCCCCTCCCCCCCACCCCATCAGTCCTCAGTTTGTTCTCAGCATTCCAGAGTCTCTCATGGTTTGTCTCCCTCCCTCTCCCCCACCATTTCCCCCCTTCTTCTCCCCCATGGTCCTCAGTTAAGTTCCTCCTAATCCTCCTATACGTGCAAACATATGGTATCTGTCCTTCTCTGCCTGACTTATTTCGCTCAGCATAACACCCTCAAGGTCCATCCATGTTGCTACCATGGCCAGACTTTATTCTTTCTCATTGCCATGTAGTATTCCATGGTATAGATAAACCACATCTTCTTGATCCATTCGTCCGTGGATGGACATTTAGGCTCTTTCCATGTTTTGGCTACTGTTGAGAGTGCTGCTATGAACATTGGGGTACACGTGCCCCTGTGCATCAGCACTCCTGTGTCCCTTGGGTAAATTCCTAGCAGGAGCACTGGACTCTTTATCTCAGCTCAGGTCATGATCTTAGGGTTGTGGGTTTCAGCCTTGTGACGGGCCCCGTGTTGGGCTCTGCTGGGCATAAAGCCTACTTAAAAAAGGAGAAGGAGAAGAAAAAGAAAGAAAGAAAGAAAGAAGGAAGGAAGGAAGGAAGGAAGGAAGGAAGGAAGGAAGGAGGAAGGAAGGAAGGAAGGAAGAAAGAAAGAAAAAGAAAGAAAGAAAGAAAGAAAGAAGAATGAAATGTCATTTGTAACGATGTGGATGGAGCTAGGAAGAATTATTCGAAGCGAAGTAAGCCAGACAGAGAAAGACAAATACTCATGATTTTACTCGTATGTGGAATTTAAGAAACAAACAAGCCAATGTAAGGAAATAAAAGAAACAGAAAGCAATGGAGAGCCAGGCTCTGAACTACAGAGAACAGACTGATGGTCACCAGAGGCGGGGGGGTGGGGGGGTGGGGGAGGGGAGCAGGTGATGGGGGCTAAGGGGGGGCACGTGCTGTGAGGGACACCGGGCGATGTGTGCAAGTGTTGAGTCACACACTGTACACCAGAACTAGTATTACACTGTATGTTAACTAACTGGAATTTAAATAAAAACTTAAGAATTACACCAAAGAAAAATCAAATACCTAATGTATTTAATATATATCCTTCCAGTTTCCTTCCAAATGTTCATGTATTTGCAAGTATTTCTTGAAAAGTATATAGCACTGTTTTGCGTGTAAATTTCGTTTTTTAATAAATGGCCCTGGCGTTTGCATTTCATCCCAACACTTGGCCTCCAAGTCAGTCCCTGCTGCTCGATGCCGTTCGGTGCGCGGCCCCGCACCGCTGCGTGTGCTCTGATGTTCCGGTCACACGCGTGTGTGTCCCGCCGCCCTGGGCAGCTGCCGGCAAAGGCCGCAGGCTGCTGCCAGCTCCCTGTGGTCACCCACCCGCCCTAACGGTGACCCTCCGACAGCCCTCCTGCGGACCGTGGCCGGAATGAACACCCGGGAGAGGAAGGAATCACTGTGGTTCGGGCAGAGGCGTTCTCGCAATACAGACAGATGCGCTTCACGGTGGTGGTGCCACGTACCCCTCCCCACCAGCTCTGAATGGACGTGCCTTTCCCCCACGTTGATACCAGCCCTTAGTTACCAGAACTTGTAATTTCTGCCATTTTGATGGGTAGAAATTTACAACTTGTTTACATTCCTATTTCTCCAATTGCAAGGTTGGATATACCTTTACGAAGATAGACGTTTTAAATGTTGATGTCATGGAACCTATCAGCACTAGCCCATATAGCTTCTGCTTTTTTTTTTTTTTTTTTTTTTTTTTGGTATTGCTTGAGATATTCTTTCCCACATTAGGTTTTACAATTATTTTTATAGTTTTGTCTTCATACTGAGATTTTAAATCCACTCAAAGTTCAATTTTAGACGTGGTTTGTATCAGAGAGGATAGGCTAAATTATTCTAGGATTATAAGCCCTGAATTCTTTAATGTCTCTTAAAGCAATAAAAGTTCATCTCTTGCTCATGCGGCAGGTCCATCGTTGTTGGACAGAAAGGCTGTGCTCATGGCACTGACTCTGATCCCCGGGATTCCAGAGGGGGCAGGATCTTTAATTCTGTGAGGTGTTATGTTGTATGGAAAAACATGTGCAAAGGACTTCTTTGTACAAGCAAGTAAATATTTTAGCCCAGAAGAGCCACATGGCACCTCCACTCACAACTCACTGTCCAGAACTAATGATCTGACCCCAAAACACTGCATACGGGCTAGAAAGTGTAGCCCTTCCACATGTCCAGCAGACAAAAACCTGGAAATACGTGGCGACGTGTATAAATCATGAACACCTGAGGAAAGATCGAATCCATCTGTATTTCTTCCCAGAGAGCATGCAGTCTTCTCCAAGGCGTTGTTTAATAATCTGTTGTTTTCCTTCGAGTTTGTGATGCCACCTCTGTCACACCGAGGATGCATTTCTGGACTCGTATTTGCTTCCCTTAACTTCCTTCTATCTCTGCTCTGTGTCCGTTCCGTGCCCAGTGCCAGAGTGGTTTTGTAACATGTCTGGGGGGACTCTCTGTCTTCACTTTAATTCCTTTGTAAAAATTTCAACATGAGGTTTTCAAGTTTCCTAAATAATCCCATTGGGATTTAATTGAAGTTTCATTACATTTATAAATTACTTTGGGGAAAATTGGTCATCTTTAGTGTATTAGGTCATCAGCTTTTCTTTTTTTTTCTTTTCTTCTCTTTTTTTAGCTTTTCTTGTTTTATCTTTAATAGGGTCTGAAAATTTTATTTATTGAGGTCTTCTGTTTTTGCTAGATTGCTTCCTAGATAGATTTATAGGTTTTGCTATTGCTATTAGAATTTTACTTCCTATATTTTATGTACTTGTTTATTGTGAATGTATAGGAACAAAAGTGACTTTGATATGTCGATGTTATATATGGGAGCATTGAGATATCTGTCTTGTCTGAGGAGTTTTGATTCTTTTGGGCTTTCCTATGTAAGTGATCAAATTATCTGCCAATAATGGTAATTTGGACTCTTCCTTTTTGATCCTTATACCCATGTTAATTTTATTTTATTTTTTCTGTTGTTCTTTTTCTTGTCCTAATTTTTGGCCAGGTCTCCAAGACTGTACCAATGATGCAGACCAAGTATCAATGATGCAGAAAGCCCTGTCTTATTTGCATTTATTTAATAGGACACTGACTGAAGTTTCTCCGTATTTGCTGTGTGTGACAGTAGAATATACACTGTTTTATCTGAAAGAGTCTCTGTAAGATCGGAGCCATCTGTTCCCTGAAATGAATCTTTCACACACACAAAAAAAATAATAATAAAAAAATCCATAAAACTATCTGGGCCAGTTTTTGTGGGTAGATTTGCAAATCACTGTTTATAATTGTTTTAGTAGTTGTCTGATAGTTTCTTTTTTGTTTATATATTTTTGAGATACTGATATACAGTGAAGTGTACAAATATTAAGTGCATAATTCAGTGAATTTTACAAACGTACCTGCCCATGTAACCCATCCCGCATGAAGAGCTAGAACATTTCCATCATAGAAAGTTCTCTATGCCCTTTCTCACCCAATCCTAACCCTTCCCCAGAGCAATCACTGTTTTTGTTTCTTTCCCTACAGATTACTTTTCCTAATCATAAAGTTCATACAAATGGAACCAAAAGTAGTTAGTCTTTTGCCTGGAATAATGGTTTTCAGATTAATCTGTATGGTGGTGTGTGATCTAGGAAGATCAGTCACACTTCTCTTTCTATGATATTGTACTGTGTGAATATACTGTTTCCAGATTTGAGCTACATGCATAATGCTGCTATGAACTTTCCTAAACAAGCTTCTTGTATGTTTGTGTTTTCATTTAGTTCAGGAAAATATGTAGAAGAGGCTATAGGGTAGGAAAATATTTAATTTGTGAGCAACTTCCATATTGTAGGAGAGGTATAGATATTCTAGCTCCTCATTTAGTATATTCAGTCATTCATATTAATAACTTTAGTGGTTTTGTAGTAATACCTTATAAGAATTTTGTTCTCTTGATAACTAATGATGTTAAGTACTTTACTTTTTTCATGTGTTTATTGGCCATTTATATGTCTTCCTTTATGAAGAGTTTGATTTGATTAAGACTTGTGTTTATTTTTCAAAAATAAACTCAAAATGGATGAAAGACCTAAATGTTAAGACAGGAAGCCATCAAAATCCTAGAGGAGAAAACAGGCGACAACCTCTTTGACCTTGGCCAGAGCAACTTGACATGTCTTAGCAGGCAAAGGAAACAAAAGTAAAAATGAACTATTGGGACTTCATCGAGATAAAAACTTCTGCACAGTGAAGGAAACAATCAGCAAAACTAAAAGGCAAACGATGGAACGGGAGAAGACATTTTCAAAGGACATATCAGATAAAGGGTTAGTATCCAAAATCTATAAAGAACTTACCAAACTCAACACCCTAAAAACAAATAATCCAATGAAGAAATGGACAAAATACATGAATAGACACTTTTTCAAAGAAGACATCCAAATGGCCAACAGACACATGAGAAGATATTCAAAATCACTCATCATCAAGAGAATACAAATTAAAACCACAGTGAGATAGCATCTCACACCTGTCAGAATGGCTAAAATTAACAATTCGGGCAACAGCAGATGTTGGTGAGGATGTGGAGAAAGAGGAAACTTTTTTTACACTGCTGGTGGGAATGCAGACTGGTGTAGCCACTCTGGAAAACAGTATGGAGATTCCTCAAAATTAAAAGTTGAACTACTCCATGACTCAGCAGTTGCCCTACTAGATATTTATCCAAGGGATACAGGTGTGCTGTTTCGAAGGGGCACATGCACCCCAATATTTATAGCAATGCTATTAATAGCCAAAGTATGGAAAGAGCCCAAATATCCATTGACTGATGAGTGGATAAAGAAGATGTGGTATGTATATACACACACACACACAATGGAATATTGCTAATGAAAAAAATGATATCTTGCCATTTACAACTACGTGGATGGAACTAGAGTGTATTATGCTGAGCAAAATTACTCAGAGAAAGACAAATATCATATGACTTTACTAATATGTAGAATTTAATATACAAAACAGATGAACATAAGGGAAGGGAAGCAAAAATAATAGAAAAACAGGAGGGGAACAAAACATAAGAGACTCACTCTTAAATATAGAGGACAAACTGAGGGTTGCTGGAGGTGTTTGGGGGGGGATGGGCTAAGGGGCATTAAGGAATCTACTCCTAAAATCATTATTGCACTACATGCTAACTAACTTGGATGTAAATTTAAAAACGAAAAAGACTTTTGCGTATTTATAATTGGGTTGTCAGTTTATTATTGATTTGTAGGAACTTTTTATCTCTCCTGGGTCAAAGTCCTCTGTCAGATGTATATTAGAAACGCACATTTCCCCTGTGATCCCGTATTTCTATGAAACTGTCGGTGCCTCCGGAGTCTGCGGGTGGATTTAAGGCCTGGGTGCCGGCGTGCCCTCTGCGAGCTGGACCAAGACAGAGGAGGAGCAGCTCTGGGCAGGCGTTCGGCGAGAGAGTGCCCTCAACGGCTCTCATTTCCCGGCCTCATCAGAGGACCCTCCCCGCCAGGAGCCATGCAGAAATTCTGGGTCAGGCTCCGGGCACTTGGGGAGCTGCTGCGTGTCCCGGCGGGGGCGCGCCGCTGGGTCCTCGGGAGCTGGCCGGGCACCCCGCGCCTTGTCACCGGCGCCCCGGCTTTGCGGGCATCCTGCATCCATTCAGTATTAATTTATTAATTTTTGGTGCGCGCCTACTTGCCTCCCGAGTTGTGTCAGTAAGACGGACAAAGAGCGCAAAGCAACAACAAAAATCACACAGAAGCTCAGGATGGCCTCTGTGCACGGAGCCTCCCGTGCAGGGACGGACGCAGGTGTGCCGGGGGCGCCGGACGCAGGTGTGCCGGGGGCGCCGGGGGCCGTGCGGCCGCTGCAGAGCCGGGGGCGGAGGGGGGGGCAGCCAGGGCCCGTCTGCACGGAGGGGGCGCCGAGACGCCCCAGGAAGCAGCGAAGGCCCCGCGGGAGGGCGCCGGAGCGGGGCTGCGGGAGGGGGGCCCAGCCGCGCACGCAAAGGCGCTGAGGTCCGAGCACACGTCACGCGCTCCGCAAAGAGCGAGAGGCCAGAGCGGCTGGAGTGCGGCAGCCAGGGGGCAACACTAGACCACGAGGGGCAGAGGGGGCGAGACCCCGTGGGGCCTGAGACTTCGCTGCGTGGGGAAGACGGTCACTGCCCTGACCGCAGCCCTGGTCTCTCGCTCGTCCTGCCCCGCCCGGGCCTGCTGTGTGGGTGCAGGGTCCCAGCAGCGAGTGGGAGAGAAGGGGCAGCCGCAGAACTTGCTCCCGCAGTCCCGCCCCCGCTCGGACGCCGCTGGACGCCCCCCCACCCCCACAATCCAGGGGGAACGCGCTCCCGCAGTCCCGCCCCCGCTCGGACGCCGCTGGACGCGCCCCCCCCCCCCACCCCCCCCCTCCCACTCAGGTTTTCTCCCCATTTGTGTCTATTCTGGAATTCACCAACCTCCCCTTACTTCTGAGGCTCTGATTCACAGGAAGCAGCCCACAGCCAGCTTGGCGTCTTGCCCAGAATTACTGAGCATGCATTTATTATCTTGATAAACAGAAAAAAAATTCAACGTTATACAAATAATTGACTATAAAATCGAGGTACCTTGACCACAGAGTGACATCAGAAAACCTATGAGAAATAAGTTGTGTGAGCAGAAGAGCTGATTTGCATAGCATTGATTTTCAGCAGCAATCAGACTCTGAGAATGTGTATCTGCATAATGTGACCCGCCCAGAGTGCTCTGCCTGGAGTGCTCCCTGGAGGACAGGAGCCATCAGATGAATGTTCAGGGACAAGCTCCTCTCCTCATGAGGACAGCTAGGATGTCGCCCAGCAGCCGAAGCAGCCCACTCATGTTTCTGCAGTAAATTTGAGGGTATTCACTAGCTTATGGCTCTGGACTTTCTCGCCAAGAAGATGGAGATAAGTCCAATAAGGCTGGGGGAATATACATAAACCTACCAAATCCAAAAGTTAGGAAATCCCTTTCGCTATTACGATTTTTTAAAAAGCTGCTCATTTTTGTTTTTCATAAAGTGAGCTCTATGCCTCACATGGGGCTGGAACCCACCACCCCGAGATCAAGAGTGCCGTGCTCTACCGACTGAGCCAGCCAGGCACCCCAATCCCTTCCATAATTTGACTTAAAGCTTAGCTTGCAACCAAAACCAGAGAGGTGGGTCGATAAGTGCCCCTGCCCCTCAGGTGATGCCTACGCGTGAGAAGGGCAGGTGCTTGAAATTCTGTACATCCGATCTTCCCACACACTTCATGCTGCTCTTGCCTAACCTTAGAGACATAATACTTGAGAACGTGTTATTATGAGAAGCACAGTTACTTAAGATATCATAAAATACTGACGAAAAGCTTTTCTGCCTGTAACCCTAGGGATGGGCACAACCGTGAGGCCCCAGCGCTCACTCGCAGCTAAGTTGTGGGAATCGTGGAAGGTGACAATCTCACCAACACAGATGGTCTCTGGGTCGAGGTTAAATGAGACTGTCTGCACACACCTGCGCCTCAGTACAGCCAAGAGATGAAGACAAAACATTGAAATATCGGGGTCCTTGGAAAAACACCTGTCCTGGGCCCCTCAGGGGTATTTTTCTTTTCTCCTTTGTGATAGTCGATCCTCACATATTTCTGCAGTGGAACCAGCTGTTGGTTTTCAGGAGAGTCAAGATTCGCTTGGTTTTAGGATCAAATTTGTACTGCCTTTTCCCATGAAAGAAATAGGAAAATCCTAGGACTAAAATGAAAGATAACGATCATATTAGACAAATAGATGGTGATTTTACACATGAACTCTTGAAAAAAAAGTACATTTCCTCACATGCAATTTGCCTTCCTATCTAAGGAACAGTACATTTGTCATTTCATACAACAGGACATACATTTTATGGCCATGAAATGGAGAAACTGGGGTGTCTTCACCTCCATCTTGGAAGACAGCATCAACTTTTTCGCCAATCCCAGGAAAGTCCTGATTTATCTCTTTGGGAAAACCTGCATCCATGGACTGCGTGTTTTCATCATACCTGGTAAAAACAATTATTAGAAATTTCAGAATGTGTGATTCATAACAATAAGTAATACTCAGGATGAGGTATTAAGTCACTGTTCCGAGTGGTTTGAGTATACTGATTCTTTCACCCTTCACAGTAAGTCTGAGAGGCGGGGGCTACTTTTATTTACATTTTGTGGAAAACCAGTGGCCGCTTTAAGCAGTTATGATTGGGTGCGTTGCTGGCATGAAACTAATAGAAATAGGGTTCTGGGAGACTGGACAGACTGGGCCCTTCCGAAAGCAGCTTCAGCTCTGAAATCTGGTTCAAATTTCATCTCGGACTCCATTGTCTGCCCTATCAAGGAGAGACACTGTGGGAAAGAAGGTTCCTTTTGGGTGTTCCTGCTTTTTATCACCTTTTTAAACTCCACCCTACAAGTCCTTCGCCTTCCAAGGACAGATGTGGCTTGATGATAGCAGACAGGGGACTAACTGACCCTTGGCCCGGCTGTGTCCGTCCACCAAGGGCGGATGGAGGTTCGGCACGGTTTGAGAAATTTCTTAGAAAGGCAGCTCTCCTGCTGCTGAGGGACCCGACTCCCTGTCTGTGTTTACCTCCAGTGCTTGTTGGCAACACAGAAGTACGTCTTCCCAGTCTCCTCCTCGTGAACGGCGGCGTCGATTTTCTTCACCCATTTGGGGAAGCCCGACGAGCTGCAGGCTCTCTGGGATATCCGGACGGCGTCTGGCGCTCCTTATACGCCCAGTATTTATCACCTGTCAGCCGAAAAATCGACTATGAAAACACTTTGCGGGGGGCTCTGGGGACAGTAGGCAGGCTTTTCTGCAGACACTCGTTCACAAGAGGTGGACACGGCCTTCGTCCCGAAGTGAGGTGCCCTCGAGCCAGGCATTTCCCTGAGTGTGGCGGGCGGGCTTCCCCAGCTGCACAGGGAGTGCGGGGGGGGGGGGGGGGGGGGCTCACGGGGCCCTGTGGGCGCGGCACGTCCCCTCACCTCCCTGGAAGGCACCTCTCAGTTCCTGGCAAAGGATTTGGTATTTGCGCGCTTAGCTCCTGCAGTACATCAGTCCACCTCACGTTGTGATGCTGGAGTATCGGCACAAACACGTCCCACCTCACCCACGGGCACTCTGAGACCTCACGTGTGTGCAAGTCCTCCTTATTTTCTTCACACACGTTAGAGCCGTTTCAAGATTCTTGACTTATTTAAATGGCCCCCTTGGCTTTCAACCAAAAAAAAAAACAAAAACCCAACCAACTTAATGAAAAATATACCTCATAAAACCAACAACGAAGAATCCCCCAGAAGCTTTACCTTTAAAAAATAAAACTTCATCTCTGCTGGCAATTTCATAAGCAGCGTCTGCTCCATTTAACAGTGATTCCCAGAAGTCAGAAATGACATTGACTGCTTTGTAGAAGACGCCTGTGCGTAGGAAGAACCTGATTCAGAAGAAGGGAGAAGACTGTAGTGCAGCAGCCTCGGTTGCTTTCCAGCTCTTCTCCCCGGACACGAATCATTCGAGCCCCCACATGCCGGGCCCTCTGCCTACGGGGTCTCATTCACAGGAGCCCTACGTGCCAGCAGATGACACACGGAGACCAGGCTGACCGAGGAGGCTGACGGAGGTGTGAGCGGCTGACCAAACTTCTCCATTTTAGGATTTTCCGTTTGTAACAGCTCAGCCCAGGCTCCTACATGGGCTGGCCAAAGGGTTCCCAAGACCGCAGAGACCGAACGGACGTGCAGAATGAGCCACCAGCCTTGGGAAGGATCAGAAGGCTCACGCCCCAGGAGAGAACCTTCCTTGTCAGCCTCCTAGCAGACACAGCCCCGGGAGCCGCCACCAAGGCCCCTGCGGCGTCAGCACTCATGCCCGTCAGTACCTCCAGCCCCTGAGGTCTCCTGGGCCTTCCTTTCTGGGCCCGAGGCTACACTGCCCTCAGCCTGGTGGAGAGACGTGATGTGAACAGCGGTGTTCAGAAGCCCCTATTTGTTCTAACTCCTAACACATTTATCATCCCAGACAGCGGCAACCTGAAAGGAGTTGGAAGACCATCTCTTGCTCCATTACTGACAAGCCTGTGATCTGTCTGCCTAACTCCACATACTTGCATGTGTGCTAGTGTCGAGTGGAAGCCCTACAATGCCTTTCACTTTATGAATTTTCTGGCGATTGAATGATTTATCTGTGATAAAATTTTGTTTTTCTTTCTTTCTCTTTCTTTTCCTTCCTTCCTTCCTTTCTTCCTTCCTTCCTTCCCTCCTTCCCTCCTTCCTTCCTTCCTTCCTTCCTTCCTTCCTTCCTTCCTTCCTTCCTTCCTTCCTTCCTTCCTTCCAAGTAATTTCTATACCCAGCGTGGGGCTTGACTCATGACCCTGAGGTCAAGCATCATAGGCTCTTCTGGCTGAGCCAGCTAGGTGCCCCTTATCTGTGATAAAAATTTTTGAAGAACAAATCATTTCATGCCAATGCACTACTATTAAAATGACCAATTAAAAACATACTGATAAAGAAACATATAGAATATTCAACAAAAATGTCAGAACAATTTAAAAACATAAGTCAGTGTGAATGATTTCTTTCTTTGTTTCTTTTTCTTTTCTTTTCTTTTTTTTTTTTTACCAATTTTTAAAGAAGAATGATTCTCCGCGAATTTTGGTCACAGCGTCAAATGTTAGCTTGCTATCACAGGCTCGTGGTATTGGTGGTTCTTTTGGTTGGATGGGATTTTTGGAGGATCCTAAAAAATAAATAGAGCTCCTGAAGAAAGTTAAGTTGACATATTATGTGAACACAAAAACATTTAAAATGAAGGCTCTATTTTTTTATTTTAGACAGAGCAAAAGCACGCATGTGCTAGAGAGAAACAAACAGGCTCTGTACTCATCATGGAGCCCAACACAGGGCTTGATCCCACTGCCCTGAGATCATGACCTGAGCCACAATCAAGAGTCAGATGGTCAAGTGACTGAGCCACCCAGCTGCCCTACAGAAGGAAGGTTCTTTCTTAAAGGACATAGCTGTTTATTTGAAACCCATTATCTAGATCCCTAATTGTCCAGCATTAAAAAAATTTTTTTAAATGTTTTATTTATTTCTGAGAGAGAGAGGCAGTGTGAGCAGGGGAGGGTCAGAGAGAGAGGGAGTCACAGAATCCAAAGCAGGCTCCAGGCTCTGAGCTGGCCGTCAGCACGTGTCACTTTGTGCTCACCGTAGATGGCCTGGATGGCACTGAGGTCCTTTTGAGACAGCAGGACATCACCATAGTAGAGGTAACTGGAGAACATTAGAGAGCCAAGATCATCAATATGGCCTAGTCCAAGGGCGTGGCCCACTTCATGTGCAGCAACATAATACAAGTTGAAGTCTAAAAAGACCAATAAAACATGTTTGCGATTATTGGAATGCAGTTTTGAGGAGCCCAAGAGGGAAATATAAACATCCATACCTCAGAAGCTTTACTGGTGACTTTCTTTGTGCAGTTTTGGTTTGTATCTGGTGGAGTCTGTGTGGGGTATGTGTGTGTGTGTGTGTGTGTGTGTGTGTGTGTGCATTTAATTAAAGAAAGGGGAATGTCTTAATAATTTAGGTGGGCTGATTCAAGTTTGAATTTCTGAGATTGAACTAGTATAATTCCTGGAAGAAACTCAGCTGGCAAAGAAAAACCCCGTTGATTAATAAATATCATAAAATAAGGTAGAAAGTGCTATATTCTAGAGGAATAATAGGATTCTATGGACAGTTATTATTTTTTTTCTGCTCATAAATCTTACATTATGCCTACTTCTGAAAATGCAGATAACACAGCAAAGTACCAAGAAAAATTCCCCCAAATCACTTTACCAAAAATAACCCTTTAAAATTTTGGTATATAATTATATATGTGACAGTGTGATTTAAAACAACCTAGCAACATTTTTATTTTTTTTTATTTTTATTTTTTAAAAATTTTTTTTTTTTTATTTCTAGGAGAGAGAGAGACAGCATGAGCAGGGGAGGGTCAGAGAGAGAGGGAGTCACAGACTGAAACAGGCTCCAGGCTCTGAGCTGGGAGTCAGCATAGAGCCCGACGCGGGGCTCGAACCCACGAACCGCGAGATCATGACCTAAGCGAAAGTTGGACGCTTAACCGACTAAGCCACCCAGGCGCCCCATCTAGGAACATTTTTAAAGTAACGTATTTTTGTTGGTAAAATGGTATCACTTGCAGAAATAATATTCCCTTACATTTAAAATTCTTTTTAATATTTTACTTATTTCTGAGAGAGAGAGAGTGAGTGAGAGCGTGAGCAGGGGAGGGTCAGAGAGAGAGGGAGACACAGAATCCGAAGCAGCTCCAGGCTCTGAGCCATCAGCACAGAGTCCGACGTGGGGCTCGAACCCATGAACCGTGAGATGATGACCTGAGCCGAAGTCGGACACTTAACCGACTGAGCCACCCAGGTGCCCCAATATTCCCTTACATTTTTAAATAAATGAGACCAGAGTTACCATTAGCTTTCTAAGCAACTATTATAGTTTTAATAAAAGCTTACGTTTACTAAAGTATTTAAGACTGATCACAAAGCTGGCTCACTTTACTAAAGGCATTCTTCAAAAGAAATCATTGACCCATGAAAGGGGGAAATAGGAAGAACTTGTGGTCTCACTTCTGAAGTCATTGGTCCATGTTTTTTCTTCATCAAAATGCACATCTCCTCCAATGCCTCTTCCTGGTGGGAAAGCATGAGCAAGCGGGCTTCTGGGTCCCCCAAAGTGGGAGTTATCGCCGTGATCTGTGGAGGGCAGAGCAGCAGGTACAGACCCCCATTACGTCTGGCTTCCCTGGGGAGGCGAGCGCAGTGACCAGGAGCTCAAAGCTATTCTTTGTCTATGAATCTTCCCTTCTTTGGCCCATAAAATCAACACCCTTCCATAGAACCCTCAGCCCAGCAGGGCAGGTCTGGGAGCCGTGGAAGGTGAAGTGCAGAATGGGTTTGGGAGACAAGCCGGGCTTACCTCCCCAGACAAAGGATAGCACTATGTCTGCCTGACCCTCGGAGAGCTTGGTGAAGGTCAGGACGGTGGCGTTACTCCAGAGTTGAAAGGCTTTGTCAATGGCATCGTCCACCTCTGCTCTTGGCAGATCTGGTGTGTAATTTTCGATCCTTCACATGAAATAAAACAGAGACATATCGGACCTCCTTTCTCAGGGCTCTGATGGGGAACAGAGTCCTCACTCTGGGGCCCCTTCTGGTTACCTGTAGGTCAGGTGTGTGTGCTCCCACCGAGGGTTCCCGTCAGTGAGGACGTACTGAGCCACGTCGGGCACCCCACACCTGGCCTGCTGCATCACGCTCAGGGTTTCAGTGTCTGGCAGCCCAGTGACCTTCAGCCCAAAGAATTTCTGCATTTCCTTCAGCTTTTCAACCACTAAGCCGCTGTTTCTCTGCCTTTCGGATTTGTTAGTTCTAATCTTCAAGTTGTAGTACTTTTGTAGGTATTCCTGATAAAGAGAATATCAAAACACGAGGTGTGAAACCTTTCTCATTTTTTCCTGAAAATTTTCAGGATTTCACTGTGTGGATAGAGATGTTCTTTTGTCTTGAAGACTTAGTGCAAAGAGGGAGAAAAAAAAACAAACCCTGTCTGCATCTGCAATGATTTCACAGCCTTTATTAGGCTTACTAACAATAACACTGTGAAGTCAGGACTCTCTCTTTCTGTTTCCCTCTATGTTCCAAAGAAATATCTACAGATGAGTGAGCAGATTTTTCTTTTTGTTATAAGGGAGTCTGTTTCAGAGAAAGTAGTTACTGTAGAATGAACCCCAAACTTGCTTGAGTTTCTAGCCCTCGACCTTGGAAACATGAGAATGGCATGTGGAAATCAGCATTTACCCGGACCATCTCCGCATCTTGCTCGTTTCTGAGCAAGCGCCGTGAAGACGTGAGGGCCCACGCCCCAGAGCAGCAGCAGCAGAGGAAGTCTGGGCATGCCGACCCGTGTCGTTCTCCGCTCTCTGCTGAAGGCCTTCGATGCCCCTCACCTGCTGCTGCTCCAGGGTGCCTGCCTGCAGGCACCCCCTTTTGTAGGGTCCTCACAGCCCCCACAAAACCAAAGCCTATCTGATTCACATCTGCCCAGAAGAGTTACATGCTCTTCATTTGTAACATGTGGTCTCAGCTTTCAAAAATTGTGACATAAAGCAGGTTAACCTTTAATCTTTTCTTCTGTCTTTACAATCTTATCATTATGACCCAACAGGACATCAACAAAGAGACACGCCTTCTCCCACACAATTGAGTTCTCTTATTAATTCTCTGCTCTCTTAAGCAAGGCCCTTACTATCTACACTACAATGTACAACCTACAGAGCGGTGTACGGACTTTCAGAAAAGTGAACGTCACGACTTGATCCCACTGGTCTACAGGTGCAGGGCTCAGCGTGTACTGCCCTGCAGACGGAGGGAAGACAGGCTGTGCGTGCTCCGCTCCTTCTCTCCTTCTCTTCTCCCCGGCAAGACCCACTCTGGGGGTCACTGGCTGGAAAAGCCTTGGTAAATGGAAAATTTACAAAGCATTTCCCCCTGTGTTTTTAAGCTTCTTCATGTCCTCTCTGAATCACAGGTCAGCCTGCAGTGAGGCTGCCGATAATTAGGCTGTCCAGCCCACGGAATGGGGGCTACAATTCACCACGTCGCCCCAGCCCTGCCTCGTCTGGTTCCCTGGGACGCATCTGGACGGCTGTGTGGAGGCCATGGGTGGAGCCACATCACAAGGACCCGTGGCAAGTCTGTGTGCCTGCCACGGGCTGCTCCTGGACAGTTGAACACGTTTCACGCATGTGGCTGTGATCATTGATCCCATCACATACGCGTGTCTCCATTCCAGTCTCTTACATAGTGTCTGCTCTGCCCCAGCCTCTGGGAGGAGAACCGAGAAGTGGGTCAGTCAGTTCTCCACGGGACCTCGGGTTTGTGCTGTGACATCATCACAGAGAAGACACAGACATCCATGTCCCTGGAGGACCGGGGGAGGAGACCCTGGAGGGTCAGTCTGGCCCGGTGTGTCCTGACCTTGGTCAACCTTCGCTCCTACTCCCGGACGTTTGTCAGATCTCTGCACCCACCTTAACCTTGTGTTTCTGCTTTTCATGATGCAATCCCTTTAAAACCGTAACCTCATTCTAAGCAACCACATCCATGGAAATGTGATTAATACCTCTGTCCTGCATATGAACACCTTCTGGTCCTCCAGGGCCCTAGTCCAATGGCTTCTCCCTCTGGCAAGCTAACTGCCTTCCCTGAGACCATGACCTTGACAGGCAGAGTGGACGGGATATCCACACTGTATCTCCGCTCCTTCCTCTTTGGTGGTTGGCTCTCTTCTTTCCTGCCAAGGCAGTTTGATTCCACAGGGTTCCATGGGCTTTATAAACCCCTACTCTGTAAGAAGTGCCCCTGACATTACCCTGGGCACCAGAGAGATGCTCATGCACACGCCCGGCGCGTGATGGTAGGAGCTCATTGGTACCCCGCCCTGTCGATTCGGTGGAGTAGTGCAGGAGTGCACGCAGAAAAGCGAGAGACCTTCTCACAAGAGAGCAAATTGTCTCTTTCACCAGGACTCCTGATGCCTGCGGAGCCAAGGGATATCCGGAAAGGCAGTATTTCCTGGGACGGGTGGGAAGAGAGGCTGTGCTTTTCCAGCCAAGGTGAAGCAGGAGCTCCCGGCTCATGCGCGGCGACGCTTCCTGGGGTGCGGAGATGGTCACCTCTGCTCTGGTGCTTCCGGCCAGGGATCCCCTGGCCCACTCCGAGCCACAGTGACAGGACAGGAGACCCCAGGTGAATTCAGGAAACCACAACAGTGGTTTAATAAGGCTCCTATAGTAAGAAATCTAGGGGTTATTTGGTAAAATGTTTTGTGACTCATTTTTAAAATTGTCGTACACTTTGCTCAAGCAAAACCCTGGGTGTGTCCCCCACACTGATGGCAGTGAGGTGGAGGGCAGTGGTCGTGGGCCCCTCCTCTCCCCTCTTCCCTGGCTCTAGGCCCTAGGATGGTGGCTTCCCCTGTAGGGCTCTAGCATGTGGGCACATCCATTGACCACTGACTTTTTCCTTAAAGAGTCAAATAACCTCCATCTGTTCTTGTTTTTGGTTTTCCTCATGCAGACAGAGTGGAAGCCCTCACACTGTGCCTCTTCCCACATGCACTTTCCATATTGAAGTCAACTGTAGAATGTTCTTCTGTGCTCAGAAATTCAGCTTAACTTGGTTCTGTTTCAAATTTTGAGTTCATTTTGAGGATGAGCTCATATCCTTTTTTTAAGCCATTGTTGCCAATGGTCTGTGATCAGAAGCATTCGTCATTTGATGTGTCTTAAGGAAGCTCTCATGATAGACAACCATTCTCATGTGATAACCGAAAGCAGGTGTGCACCCACTGTGTGCCACATGCACGCTCTGAGGCTTCGTGTGCTTTGTGCATTCAGTCATGTCGGACTCAGCAGGTAGGACGTGAAGGCTGACTCGTTTATAAAATAGTAGGAGGTTGATGCCCAAAGAGGTTGCGTAACTCCCCCAGGACGCAGCCCAGGCGAGACGTGCAGATGCTGCTGAGCCCGGCCACATGGTGCCAGAGCCCCGAATCTTCATGGAGCTCGAGCGCCCCCAGGCCTGCACAGGTGCCCACATTCCGGTGGGCTCACTCCTAAATGACAGTCACCCTCACGAAGAATAGACTCGGCACGGCTACCCGCGCGTTCCTGTGAGGGTACGGCAGACCTTCCCGTGGCGCCCCAGGTCTGGTGCCACCTGCCCACACCCACCGGTCCTCACCAGGTCTGTGCTGCACGTGGCGTCGTTTCAGGTTTTGCCATTGAAGCCTCCATCTGGACGAAATGAAATCACACTTGCTATGTGATGCCATGGGGGCAGGGCAGGAGGGCGAAATAAAAATACATGCAATCTGTAACCAGAAGGATGTAGTTCAAGTTTTGTATCAACACCTGATCAGCTCTGTGACTTGAGGAGGTTCCCACCACAGTGGTACCAGAAAGCTTGGGGTTCCAATGCATGCCCTAACCCTTCTCCTCGCCTTGGCTGGGAGGATGTGTGGCATCCCGGGCTTCACCGGATGGTGACAATAAACACAGCCTCTCTAGCGCCCCTCTGCTTGGCCCCGGGACGGCCACTCCTTCCCAGAATATTAGGTGCTGTGGTGCTTGGGCAGCCCTCGGGCACAGAATTTGTCTGCTCTGCACTGTCCGCCTGAATTCAAATGCCCAAGCGTTGCCACGGATTGGCTTTTGTGAGTGGAGCACTTTACATTTTGTTGAACTAGATAAGACTTCTTGTCACCCTTTTCTCAAACAAGGAAAGAATTATTATCTGCATTTCATGACTTTGTTTTTCCCCAAGAGGAGAGCCTGTGCAGTGGTCACACAAGCCTTAACAGGAGACACTAATACCTGGGACAGGAGCCCGGAAGAGGAAGGAGCTGAGAACCCTCCCAGCTCCGACTGGTGCTCCGTGTGGGCTGTCCCACAAGGTGCCTCTCTAAGGCCACGACTCGTCTTTCACTCACAGCTGCCACCAGTGCTGGGGACCCTGATTGCTACTGTTGGCCAAAACGGGGCAGACTGGGGTGATTCTGCTGTGTCCTGGGGCTGGAAGACTGCACTGTGACTCTTGGCAAAGAAAGCAAATGCACCTTCCGCTGGCAGCACAAGATGGCGAGAGGGCCTCCTGACCTAACTGCAGGCAGTCCAGCCAAGCCCTCCGGGCTTTGACCTTGGCACCCCCACTGGCCTGCCTGGGCCAGTCGTGGGGAGAACCGTGCTGAGTCAGGTTAGAGGGAGGCTGCATCCTTGCTGTCTCATGGTGCCGCCTCACCCTGGTGTGCATGCAGCAAGAATCCCCAGGTCGGTCTGGCTGGAATCTCCCCCAAACCCTGGTGTGTCCCTGTGGTAACTCTCCGTCCACCGACCCCACACGTGGATCTTCCACTGCGCACGCCCACTTTCCCACGCTGGATGCGAATCGAGCCTGGTTCCACCCTCGGTGTCTTTCCCGTATTATAACCGCCCTCAGAGAGAACCTGAACCACCAGCCAGCTCTGGTTTTCCAGAAGGAGGGAGGAGGGCCACATGGTGGCACTTGGGCTCCCAGGCTTGGCTCCCACACGAGGCCCACATTTCATGGGGAGGCAGCGGTCCCTGGGCTGCTGGCTGCTGGGACCCTGGAAACTTGCCTTGGTTGCCATGAAAGGTCCCTGGTGACTTAGCTGCGTCACAGCCCAGATGAGATGGACTGAGAGGACTGTAGCCCCTTCAAGTCTCCCCCACTTTCCTATCTTAGTGGGAACCCCGAGCCTCCTTCCACCCTCTATAGTCCCTACTGTCGGGGACATTCCCCGGAGAGCAGCAGGCTCTGTGGCCCTGAGGGCGGCCGCATGAGGCCACACGACAAGGCTGGCTGCCTGGCCGCACCTGCATGGGCAGCGTCACAGATCATGCTGTCGCGGCTTCACTGGCCATCGATCTCTTCCCCGTGGAATCTCTCCCCTTCCTCCCCTCCCCTGTGATCCTAAAAGAAACTTCCTGGAACCACACCTCCCTTCCAGCTGCAGCTTTGTGTCCCGTCCTCACACTGTGTGTGGTTGTTTGCAAGGACGGTTTGCACTCACACCCGCCGTGGCCCGGTCGGGCCCTTTGGAGGAGACGACCCGCAAGTGTGGGCGGAACGAAGGAGCCGATGCTTCAGGTTCAATTATCTGCCAAAACGCTTCACTGGAGGATTAGATTCAGTGTGTTTCACTCTCCTTGGGGCAAGTAATTATTTAAAATACGCCAGTGAGAGTGTGAGTGGCTGTTGAGTAAATGTTTGGAGCGAAGGTCATTTGCTTCAGCGCTGACTCCACGCTTTATTCGTGTGCGGCCAGGAACGTTTCCTGGCGGGTGTAACTTATGAAATAATCAGCAAGGTGTTCCGAGTTACGTACCAGTAATGAGGGCGCCGCCCTCGCACGAGCCAGCCTTCTCCGGCAGGTGTGGCTCTTCCGCAGGAGAAGCTTCAGGGGGAGCCAGCCAGGACCTGGCACATCGCTCCCCACGGGGGGCAGGAGGCTTGAGATGTGCGGCGATGCCCGGGACGTCTCTGTGGGCTCCTAGTCATGCTGCAATCCAGGCTGTGACTTCTGCAATGTGTGTTGATTTCCTGCCTTCAGATCCCTTTTCTGTGAATCCGTTTCAGATTATGAAACCGATTATGTCCTGTTTTGCTGAATTTGCCTCTGCTTCGGAACAAGGAATTTTCACATGATGCGTTGTTGTTTTATTTGTCTAGGTTACTCATGCCTCAGTCCTCATTTATTATGAGGCCAACTAGTTTGATCTATTGCTTTTTGTCAATTAGTCAACTCTTGGTCAAATGTGCACTGGATGAAAAGAACAACGCTACACACCCATGTAGCTTCACACCTTTTACGGGGGCTTAACTTAGTCTTCACAGCACTTCTCCAGAGCACTTGGGGTGGCTGTTGTTAGCCCTGTCTGCTAGACAAGGAAACTAGGTCCTCACAATAGTTTAGGGGACTGGCATGAGATTGCACAGCCACCATGTGGCTGGGAAGGGGCTGCGACCCAGGTCTTTGGACCACAAGACAGGCAACCAGGCTCTAAGTACATATGGGGGAATAATGCAGACCTCTTGGCTTTTAAGTGAGTTACTGAGAGAAGATAGTTAGAAATATAGTTGGATGGATAGAGAGACAGACAGATTATTATTAAATATTGATTCACAGGGCTTCCAACTAAACAATCATGTGATTTTATTTAATTTCATTGACACAGACCGAGAAGTATGCTTTGTATTCTGTGACGAGGGAGAACCCACTGGTGTTACTTTTGTTCTACTATACAGATGACTGAAAGGTCAGATCTCTTTTGAGCTCATTAAATCAGCATAATGTTGAGTGTTTGGCCCAGAATTTGCTCAGTGCATAATGCTGGCAGATGGAGTCTACGCTTTGAGGGAATCCATCTAGTGTACCTCTAATTGAGGCACGAGATGTCAACAAGCCCACAGGAGCAAGTGCAGACCATAAAGTACAATATTTGAAAACTGCAATGGCTCCCAAATCAGGATGCACGGTTTCCCTCATGTGGGCACCAGGCTCCTGCAGAGAGATTTCTGCAACCCACCTGTTACTTCAGCTCAGCTGCGTTGTTTTGGTACCAAATTCCTAGAGGATATCTGTGCAGTGGCGAGGCAGGACACTCCCCACACATCTTCAAGTGGTGAGGAATTGGGACTTAGATGGCCCTCCTCAGGGTGAGACGTGGCTGAGATTTAGGCCCAGGGTGAATAGATTTCAAAGTCAGTGTTCTTTCTGGCTTCCATTCTTTGCTCCCTAAGGTGACATGACTGTTGCGCACGTGTGAGGGTGCAGGTGGCGCTTTGATACCTTCCAAGCAGCATGTTTGATGAAGCCCAGCTGAGAGTCAGCAGGCCCAGGTTTGAATCCCAGCCCTGTCCCTTGAAAACTGAGCCCATGGACAAGCTTCTTAACTTCTATGATGCTCAATTATAAAGAAGGAAATTATAGTGCTTCTCCCTCCAGATTATTAAAAGCAAACTTATATTAATGAATCCTCTGTCAGCTGTTTTGAGGAAAGTATGACGACTATTATTTCCCTGATAGATTTCCCCTATAATCAGGAATTACAAAGGTCGAGTGTTGCTCATAAAGCATCTCCCCACCATCAAAAGAGAGAATATAAAGTAAAGTAATGAAAACATAGGACAAGTTTGATACAACCCCTAAGGGACTGAGACTTTACGTAGCTTCACTGAAAATCTGAATAATTTCATGATCATGGGTTCATGGGATGTTAGATGGAAGGTGGCCCGTTACAGTGAAAGGATTAATTTCACTTAACATCATATTCTCCAGCTGCATCCACATCGTTGCAGACAGCAAGATCTCATTCTTTTGTATGGCCAAGTAATATTCCACTGTGTATACAACACATCTTCTTTATCCCTTTATCAGTCGATGGACACTAAGGTTGCTTCCACAGTTTGGCTGTTGTTGATAGCACTGCTATAAACATTAGGGTGCATGTAACCCTTTGAATTACGATTTTTGCATGTTTTGGGTAAATACCCAGTAGTGTAATTCCTGGATCACAGGGTATTTGTATTTTTGACTTTTTGAGGAAACTTCATACTGTTTACCACTGTGGCTGCACCAGGCTGCATTCCCGTCAATAGTGCACAACTATACTCAAACAAAAATAAATAAATAAACTGGAAGGATTAAGATTTTGGTGAGAGGCAGAGAGGAGCATGAATCCTGACTGTCTTCTTTCCTAGGCTGCTTCCTTTGCTGGAGAACAGGAGAACAGAGATAAGAATAATAATATCTCCCTAAAAGGTTTTTAGGAGAGTCAAGCTGAATAATGTGTGTGATATGTGTATCAGACCCTGTCACACTGAGACACATTGCTCGGTGAGTACTGATGTTTTTCTGAATTGAAAGATATGTGTTAAAAAATAACCCAGTGAGGAGGGAGGGCAAGATGGCGGAGAAGTAAGGAGCTCCGTACTTGCACTCGCGCCCATACATCACACAGAAAAGATCTGAAGCCATTGGAAACCTTACAAAACCTGAGAGATTGGGAGAAAAAAGACGCAGAATCCACT